>NC_060285.1:14307541-14318877 GCF_021613505.1 Equus quagga
CCGCGCCCGGCCCGGCCGCACTGATTGCCCCGCCGCCGCGCGGGAGCCCCGGCGCCCGAAGCTGGGGGCGCGGCCGCGCTCGCCTCGCCGGGCCGGGTGCGGGCAGGCCCTGCCCTGAAGGGGCGAAGCGGCGGGGAGCGCGGGAGGTGGAGCCGGCCCCGGCGGCCGCCCCGCGTCTCTCCCCAGCGCCTCCTCCGCGCACCCAACCCGAGGCGGACCCAGGCCCCTGCCCATGCGGGGCGCCCCGGGCTCGGAAGAGTCCTTGGGGCACGGAGCCGCTCCAGGCAGCGGCTCCGGAGGGAGAGGAAGAAGGGACAGTGCTCAGCTTGGGCGGCCCGCACCCTCCCCGCAGCATTTGGAGCCGAGGGCCGCCCCGAAGTCTGCGCTTGGCACCGCCGCTTGGACTAGGGCAGCGCCTGCTGGGACCCGGACCCGGACCCCCTGCGCTTCGTAGGCGGCGGCGCCGCCGCGCCACCCAGCTCTCCCGCGGTCTCCCTCTGCCTGGCGGCGGTCACGGCCCAGGTAAGAGCCCCGGGGCTGAGAGAGAGCAGCCGCGGGGGCGCCCTGGTGAGCGGCACTGGACAAGTTCTCCGAACCTGTAGCTGGTACCCCCTGTACTCGGGACGCTTGCGGAGAGGGAGGGAGTAAGGGCACACTCTCTGCTGCCTGGGCCAGGAGCCCTGGAGAGGCTGGAGGTGGAAGTCTCTGAGCCTCTGATGTCCCCAGACCCGTCCCAGGGCCTGTCCCGCGCCTAGGCACATAGGTGCTAACAGGGAGCGAGCAAGGAGGAGTTTCCCATTAACAACAGGAGGGGCTGTGCCCGCACCCCTCCTCCCGCAGCTTGTTATCTGTGAGCACCTGTGCTTTGGGGGACCTGCTATGTTTGCCACTGCCCGTCTTGGGATCCCCACCTGCCTTTCCTGGTGTGATGCTGTGAAGAACTTTTCTTTGCTTGTGGCAGAGAGGCGAGGCTGATTGGAGGGTGAGCATCCACAGCTTGCGAGTCCCTCTCCAGGACCGAGTGCTTGGGTGGCAGCGATATCAGCAGAGAGGAAACCCAACCAGAGTGTCAGTCTTTTTAGACAAAGCTGCTTGTGATGAGTGATCAGTGTATAGCGAGCCAGACATTCTTGTGAATGTCACTGTTTCTGAAGGGTGGAGTGACAGACTCCAAAGTCTGTGCATCCTTAAGGTATTTTGTTCATTGTCTTATTACTGTCTTTTAAATTTTCTTGTTGAGCAACCTCGGTCCAACCAGCCCGTCCTTGCCTGTTTGAAATTTATTAAACGTATGAGCTTTCCCTGGGACAGTCTGATTTTAAGTGGGTCACTTCAGAGGGAACAGATCGTCTCTCCTGCGTTGAATCCATCCCCCGGGTGACCCTGTTTAATGGGGATGGATTTTTTCGTCCCTGAGTTGATGTACCTCGGTTGAGCAGGTTTCTGCTGAATTCCGAATCCGTGAATTTTGTCACTCAGTCCATTAAAATGATCTCCTGAGGGAGCAAAATAGCAGCTTACATTTTCTGTGAATGTCACAGGAAGTTTTACAGGGTCTTATGTAAGTGACCCGAGAGAAAGCTCAGGCTCCTGCTTCCTTCATGGGGGCTGGGGGAGGGGAGGCAGGTGGGGCCATCACCTCCACTAAATGCAGACCCGGTCCCTGTCTGACACAGATGGAAACCCAACGTGCCTATTCACTCTGTGGAGGCAGTCACCTCAGGTTAATTTTTCTCCTCACCTCTCCTGTCTTCCCACCTGAAGAGTCAGCTTTGATAGACTTAAGGGGAGATTCTAAATTAGGAAAGGAACAAGCGGTGGTTTCTCTTCTCATCTCTCACAAACGGGTGACATGAATGAATTACTCACGGGCATGTGTCCTCGCTGGGGATTAAAAAAAACCAAAAACTGGCTTTAAGGTTTCACACATCTCTTAGTGTACTTTATTTTTCAAGAGTATTTTATTTGGTGAAAATTGCTTGAGGAGAACACACATTTATCGAGCCTGGCCGTGTTAATTCCATACCAGGAAGAAAACTGACTGGAACAGAGAGGCGAAAGTTATCAGGGTTTAGATCCTAGTGGGTTTTCTAGAGTGTCAAGGAAAGAAAACATATTGCACTTGTCGGATAGAGAGGTTTTTAAAGAAAAGATCGGATCACTCTGGAATGGGCAGAAGTTGCTAACAAGGGTGGGCCCTCATCCTTCACTTAATGAAGTATGCTGGGTCGTGGGTTAACTTTTTGGTGTGAGATGATACAGATTCCTTTGCCTCTGACACCATAACTAGTAGGGCCTTGGAGATGAAATGAACGGTCTTTTCGTCTCATCGTAGGTCCTGGGAGTGCTTCCATCTCTTGGGAAGGATGCGAAGGTTTCCTTTGGTTCTGGGTTCCTGAGCTGTGCTTTAAAGTTGGTGAGGGATGCAGGAGTGTCTCCATCCTTCAGCCACCTACAGTGGTAGGACACTAGGGGGGACTAGTTTTCTATTCCACCACCGATGAAGAAAACACAAGGACCCATGTTACAAAAGGCTGTGGTTTATCTTTCGGGTTCGTGAACCTCACTTTTTGGTACCCAAGGCGTGCTCGCCCTATTGAGTGGATTCTGAATGCTTAAGCAGTGGGCCTGCTCACATCTAAACTGTCATTTGGACAACTCAGAATAGGTTAACTGCAAAGTATTATGTGAGACTCTGGAAAGACTTAGTTATAATCTCTAAGTGTATGAGCGCTATATATTTTTGGCAGACAGAACCTCCTGCAAACTCCATCCTTTGGGCATCAGACCATGCTAACTGTGAGTTCCCTAAAGGCTCGTAATCAAAACTCTTGTTTTTGGTTTTTGGACGGCACATCCCCTGCAGTCTTCATAAAATCATGCTATCTCCATGCTAGATGCAGTCAAGAATCAACTCCCTTAAATTTTCTCACTCTGATCCCCTTAAAAGTACGTACCTTGTATTTATACAGATGTAACCTAACACTTGACAGTGTAGTTGCCCTTTGATCTCAGATTCTCTTTCCTTTTTGTAACAGTGTTAAATCATTCCTATCTAGGTTTCTTCCAGCAGCACTGGAAGATAATTCTGTTGCCCTGAAGAACAAAGCCCCATGCTCAGGCCTCCCTTACCCACATGGCCGAGTCTTGTCAAGGCTGACTCCAGAGGTGGGCAGACAGGAAAGGTGGAAGCAGAGTCCAAGAAGAGACGGCCCAGTTCAAAGACTGGCACAGCAATGGGCAGATATTGCCAAGATGTAGGTCTTCCTGGATTCTAAAACGCCCAGGTCAGCATCTACAATAAGACTCTGTCTTTGGAACCTGTGAACCTGCACGAGTTATTACATTTCCCTGAGCTCTGGGGTCGGGCAGACCGCCTTTGTGACCCTTTTCCCAGATGTATAGTGCATATTCAGGTAGTTTGAGGGGAGCAGTTGTTGTGGTCTAGGGAAAATGGTCAGCATTAAGCTTTATTTCTACTATTAACGCTTTATAAATTGTTTCTCATAGGCACAGTATAGCCAAGGGATAAGAGATTGGAACAGGACAATACTATTAAATTTGCTATTGAGCATCAGCTAGTGAAAACCAGTCCTGGAGAAGATATGTACTGTGGTCCTAAGGCATGAATAATGTTGGTGGATTTCAGGGAAGCCAGACGGCAGAGGTAGAGTTGGGGCAAGAAGTACTGGCCTTCCTTGGGGTCTGTGACTCAGGTGAAGGTGTCTTTGGAGCCAGAGTTTCTCAGAGGGTAGGGAGCACATGGGATCAGCGGTGTAAGACCCAGGGCAGTGAGAGCTCAGGTAGCCTGCCCTTGACCCCTTTGGCGATACAGCCATCTCAAAGGGTCTACTAGTGTGGATGAGGCTTTGCTGCTCCTCTTGGATCTTTGACGTCAAGGAGTATTCAGACCCCGTTGACATTTGGACAGCCGTGGGCAGCAGCCAGTAAAGTTAAGACTCAACTAAAGGTATTTTAGGAGACTTTTCTCCTTTTAATTCAACAAATAATAATTGAACATCTCTTATGTGGCAGGTGCGATGCTCTGCGTGGAGGCCACGGAGCTTCCACATTCAGTTTACAGTCTTTCAGGGAAGGCAGACCTCCAGCCATTACGATGCCCTAAGTCCTATCATACTGGTTTGTTAAAGGGATGATCTTGAGATTGCCAGGTTTGTAGAAGGGAAGGGAATCCCAGACAGAAAGAATAGAACGGAAACCTTAAAGTCTGTAGTGTGTATGGAGAACGGTCAGTAGTTTGTGTGCCTGGAAGATGGGATGTCCTGGAAGAGGAAGGCTCAGAGGTAGAAGGGAGATACTTTGCTAGGATTCCATGCTGAGGACTGTACCCTTGCATCAGGCTCTGTGTACTCAGGTAGCAAGAATGGTTCCTGGATAAGATCGAGGAGTGCTGGTTGATTATCCCACCTTGTTATGAAAACTGAAAAAGAAATTCTTTATCCTTGTACATATAACATTTCGCCTGTTCTTTAAAAAGCTATTAGCAATGCAAATAAAAGGAAGTGTCCCTTTTTAAGTTTACCCTCTTGTGTACGTGAATTACATCTGGAGATTTCATTATGTGATTATGCAGCAGGGGGAGAAATGACAATGTTCCTGACAAATGATAGAGTATGGGGGGGTCTCCTTCTCTGTGAGAACAGATTCCGTTTTCTCAGATGTGCTTCTGGGTGGAGTTACGGTTGTGTTTAACACTTGAACAGGGTTCTTGTATTTGAATATTCAGATCATTTCAGTTCTGGCCTAAACTTTCTTTGCCTTTGGCACAGGAAAAGTTTTATAATATTGAGGATGGGTGTGTGCGCATGCATGTGTTCCGTGTATGTCTGTTTCGTGAGATGAGGAAACTGCATAGTGTGGAAGAAAAGCAACAGTGTAGCTGCCAGAGGAGATTAGAGAGAATGGAAAATCACTGTTGCGGCAGAATCTCCAGGGCCAAGTATATTTAGGTTTTCAGAAACAGGAGCCAGGACAGTGGAGGTGAAAGAAGCCCGTGTGTGTGTGTGTGTGTGTGTGTGTGTGTGTATGTGTGTGTTTGTCTCTATCATCCTTTCGTGTGTTGAGTGGGAGGCAGGGTGGTTTAAGTAAAATTAGGAGATCTGGTTCTGGTGTTGTATCATCTGATGCTAACTTGCTGTGTGACATTAGAATACTTCTTGACCTCTCTGGGCTGTAGGCCTGTCTCTCTATATAAATGAGTTCTTTGTCTCGTAGCCGGGAATTTAGAGGCCCAGAGGGAAAGGGCTTGCTTAAGCTGGTTAGTGGCAAAGCTCAGCCTGCTTAGAGTTTTCTGGCATTTTAGCTCTGAAATGGGAAGGGGCCTGACCGGTTCAAAGGTGTACTCTCCCTTGAAATATAAAACATGTAAGTATGTAATGCTGAAGAGGAGAATCACAGAGTCTGTGCTGCGTTGGCCGTAGATTCTGTGTAATACAGACTGCATTAGAACCTCTCTGATACATAAGGTCGTTCACGTATCAGCAGCTTGACTTGCCTGCTAACTTTACGTGTTGTGGAAACCTGTTGGCTCTGGCATGTTACCCTATTCTGTGGCTACTACTTAGAATTCAGTGCTTTGTGATAAAAAGCAATGCTGAAAATTTTGTTTCCAAGTTAAGTCAATCAAAGCTGAGTTGACGCTTCAGAATTTTGCAGTGCCTGGACTTGAACTTGGAAAGGGGAACCCTTCCCTTGGGCCTCTCTACCTTGTAGGGGAGCTGGGGGTGAGTATGGAGTGGGGGCCGTTTGGAAGAAAAGTAGACGCGGAAAAGCAGTTGTGTAGAAGGACAAGTCGGGAAGAATGCACCCTGACTCAATTTTGTGCCTCCAGGTTTGTGAGTTGCTAGAAAGAAGGCTCCTTACCCCTCTGGCCCTGATCTCCTGGGTAGAGACGGCCGTGCTATTGAACAGAGGAGAGTTGAAGTAAGTGCGCTGTAAATACAAGGTTTGTTACGTTATTATTTCAATATTGAAGTGAAGTATAGGAATGCCCTATTTTAAGAGAACTTGGCATGTAAAGTGTGATCTTAAAAGCAAATAATTTAAGATAAATAATTGGAATATAAAAGGATTTTTGTTTTCTACATGGAACTCACAGCAAGCCTCTTTTTAATAGCTAGTTCCTTTATTGTATTTCAAATGATTTGATTAGCACAATCATAATGGATGTTTTTGGGAGCCTCACCTGTTACCTAAAACCAAGGATTTTTCAAATAGAAACTTGTCAAATGTTTTAACAAGTAACCCCCAAGTTCACCTGCCAAGGAAGCTCATGATGGACTGTGTTACGGAAAGGAGTCAGTAGTTACATCAACTCTGTAGCCGTTAGCCTACCGCGCAGTGTTACTTCCCTCACTCGCTTGGGGCAGACTGCTCGTTTAACTCCTGTTCCTCCTGGAGAGAGCCATCCCAGCTCCCACTACATGAGTTCCTTACCCACCTTCACATCCTACCTCTAAGAATGTATCCAGAACAGAAGTGCTTTCAAAAGTAAATGAGGGAAGAGCTTCCAGGATTCTGAGTTTTCATAATCGCAGAGACATGGAATTAATTTTGTTCTGCCTAAGTCTACAGTAGAGACGATAGGCATGAGGCATTTAAAAAAATCGGAACCGTGCTTGCCTACTGGCTCTTCCTTCACTGCAGCTGAAATATCTAGGGCTTTTTGTGGTGGTGTTTTTTTTTTTTTGTTCCTTTATCTCTTCTGAGAGTTTCCAAAAAAGAATTTGTTCTAGGAATGAAATAAAATGGAAGGCATTTAAGGCTCCAGAGGTAATTTTGGGCAAACTGGAGTTGTAGATAATCGCAGGCTGGGCTGGAATGGAAAGTGCAGTCTCACCCATAATTTTAGCCTCTCTTGCCACGTTACGGGGTTGCGCTTTGGAGGGACAGCAAACGCAGATGGAGAGGGAGCCCTGACTGACAGGAGAGGTTCGCTCTTCATGCAGTCCTTGTTTGAAGTACCAAAGGCAATTGGGAAGAAAGGGCCTGCTGATCTTTCCAGCTTTCCTTGGTGGCATTAGAATTTAGGAGGATTTACAGCAAAACCTGAGCATGCGGGGATTTCTTTCTTCCTCTTTTATTAATTTAAATTCACCAGGGGATCACAGACTCTTCAGTTTATTCTGTGGCTAGGGATTGCCTTGGATACATTAAACACACACTGTTATTACTGAGGAAAGTTAACATTTCTGTGGCTAACTAGAGCCATCCCCTCCCCCTTTTGTTTCCAGGATAGTGGTGTAGATCCTTAATATGCCAACTATTTGTGTCCCAGCCCCCTTCACTGATGTCAGCTCTCATCTGGGAATGGCATTTGGTGGTTGCTTCAGGAGCCAAGGGAGGCACAGGCAGAGTGATTAGCGGAGTGGGACTTTGGGTCCTTTTCCTTCCTCCAGGCATGGTGCTCAGTGCTTAGTACGTCTGCACTAAGTAAGTAGTTGTGTCCACATGGAATGATTTGTCTCATGAATGAAGAAATGGTTGTGTCTTCAGTACCGGGGAGGGGGTAATGGGGGAGGAAGGGGTGAGTGAATATCAGGCGTCTTACAGACTTGCACTCCTTGAAGCCTCTCCAGGAAGCTGTTCTTTTAAAAATGTGAAGGACATTTCAGATCAGCAAAATGAATTCTCTTAGGGTTCGTTGTTGTGGTTCGAACATTGATGGCTCTGTAAAAAGGCAAGGAAAGTACGATACCAGAATGTGTCCTGTGTTTTCTTTCCTCTGAATTTGTGGGGATTTTGACTTATCTGGCTTGAGAAGAAGGGGCATGCGCTAAAGCTTGTTCAAATGTACATTTCAGGTTGCCTTGAAAGTGCCTTGAAAAGCATTTGGAATGTATCAAAGCTGAGGCTGGATTGTTGATGATAATATTTCCAGGGCTGGTGGTGATGATTATGACAGCACTTAGATGTAGGTGGGCGGTGTGGCTGCTGTGTCAGGAGGATGAATGGACTTGAAAAGAGGGAGGGAGAGACTCGAAGAACTCTCCCTTGCCATCCTGGTGTCTTTTCCCCTTTCTCTGTTTATGCGAATCCTTCCCACTTGGGCTTTTCAATATCACTGGTACTCCTTGATGCCTTCTCTACGTAAGGCAGAGCTGCTATGTTGACACTGCCAAGGCTGGAAGAGACCTTTGAGCCCCACTGGACCAACACCTTCATTTCACAGCTGTGGAAAATCAGGCCAGGGAGGTAAAGGGAATTATCCAGAGGGGAGGCAAGACCAGAACCCAGGCTCCCTGACCACCCGGTGCAGCCCATGGCTCTGCCTTCTCATGCCCCATAACTTCTAGGTGACTGTCCTCTCCCCTTCCCTTCCTTCTGACACACTCTACTTCAGTCAGTTCTATATCCAGAGCACATCCTTCAAGTGCCAGGCACTCTTCCATTTGATCGTTTTGTGTCATTTTGTCCTTGCAGCAACCCTGTGAGGTGGATGGCCTTACTCTCCTCCTTTCCACGTGTGGAAGCTGAGGCTTGCCCAGGCCACACAGCTGTGAAGCATGGAGCTAGGACTCAACTTGGAGCTGTTCAGACTCTTCAAACACTGTCCTAGTGCTGACCTTGCCCCTGGCTTCCCCACCTGTCTACACTCGCTGTGTGTCCTCTGACTCCTCTGCAGGTCTTCTCTAGGCCTCGCCCATTGGCTGTTGCCTAAAAACGCCCCTTGTTTTCCCATTTGGGCTTGTTAGTGCTGCTCCCTTTGCTGGATTAAACTCCTCATCCTCTCTCCTATTTTGTCTGGTTGAAATCTCTCCTTCCTGCCTATAGGCTCTGTGCGCTATCTCTGATGGCATTACCTTCACTCGTTCAGCCAGCATTCACTAGGCATCTTTGTGCTACTATGTGCTTTTCCCGGCTTGACATCAGGAACACAGAGGTGAGAGCACCTGCCATCCATCTAGTAGCTTTCTTTTGGTTAGGAAGACAAGCTAATAAAGACACCAACAAAGGGCAGTGGGCACATTGTGTTGGGTACCATTATGCTTGAGGGAGACGAAGGTGAGAATATTGGATTTGGGTCTTGGTGAATAGGAGAAGGAAGGATAGGGTGAGAGGAGGAATTACCCCAAAACCCCCAAAGGCTGTGCTTGTCATCTTCTGCTT
Organism: Equus quagga; assembly: GCF_021613505.1. Lineage (NCBI taxonomy): Eukaryota > Metazoa > Chordata > Mammalia > Perissodactyla > Equidae > Equus > Equus quagga. The sequence continues at coordinate 14,316,671 of NC_060285.1, forward strand.
GGCATTCTCAATATCTATATGTAACTTTCCTCAATCCTTCACTTATGTGTCAGCTCCTTAGGTGCTGTGACTAGGTTACGTCCATCCTTGTATCTATGGGAGCATCCTGCTACCCCCTAGCACTTAGGAATCCTTCAGAAAACATTTATTAAATTAAATTGAAAGCCTCCTATTCTTGCCCTCAAGGAACATAGTCGGAGAGATTGGAAAAAATGTGTGATAAGTTAAGCAACAATGGAAGATTCAGAGGGACAGTTCAGAGCAATAGAAATGATGTGGCAGTGCAATTAATGCTTGTGGATTGTTGAATCCGAAAGTTGATGGGAAATCAGAGGTGTGAGTTTCCTTTAGCTGCTTAAACTTAATGGAGATAGGATTTGAGTTGGGTCCTTGGACACAGGATAATTAAAATCTGAATGGAAAAATTAAAGGGAGCTAGAGGGGCCAGGGTAAGTTGACAAGTGCAGAAATATGTATTTTTGAGTTACAGAATAAGCCGGCTCGACTTTCCGTTCACAAGGAGTCAGAGATGAAGTTGACAAGCTAACCTGGGGCTGTGGGCTTTTGGAAGGCAGGATGACTTTTACTTAGGATGGTGTATTAAATGCTCTATTTTAGGAAGATGAATGTGGTAACAGCATTGGGGTCAGAGTGGAGTGGGGAGAGATGGAAGCTCGGAGGTCATCGAACAGGCTTTGGCACTAGTTCACATAGGAAGTTTTAAAGGCTACTGGGCTAGAGCTGTTAGGATAGTAGGATAGAAGCTGAGGGAAGCTTCTGAATTTTTCTCTGACCCCTCTCATTGGTTTTGGAGTCTGAGATGGTTTTCATAGCCCATTGGAAAGTGGCCTCATTGAAATGAAGTCTGCTTGTGACACTAGCACCAATTCTTAAAATAGCGCTTTCTCCTTGGTAGACTGAGCATGGGGATGGACCTTGGATGAAAATACACTCTCCGGAGCCTTTCTTATTGGGGGTTTGTCCAGATGAGCCCAGGGTTGTGGAATAACCTTTTTGCTAGCCTTGGATGACACCCAATAAGGAGTGTAATAGAGAAAATTCTTCTTTTCCTCCTGAGTGGTTCCTAAAGCAGCTGCAGAGAGCTGAGAGCAGGACGATTGGAGCCCTGACATCTGGGCTCCCGATTCACCTTAAAAGTGAAGCCTGTGCTGTGCTGCCCATGACTGGTGGTGTTTCTCAGCCCGAGGAGGGGCTCGCTGAGAGATTACAGTACACACTTTTCAGAATTGTGGAGTAAGCTGTTCTCGATAACAAAAATTTTCCAATAGGATAATCCAATTTGATAGAGAGTCTTTATTTTTAATCTTGAAGAACAAGGGCTTTTCTGGAATGTTCTGGATATTGACCCTCACTGGCTCACTATCAGCCAAAGGGAAAGATCCAGCTTTCTTATCAGGACACACAAAGCTAGTTAGGAACTTGTGCCAGCCTTTCTCTGAAGTCTCATCTTCTCTCACTTCTCATTTCGTGTGTCACCAATCCCTAACTCATTATTTTTCTTCCTTACTGGTTATTTTCCCCCAAACTTGCCAAGCTGAGCATATTCCTCTCCTTCTGCGTGATAAGCTCTTTCCCTCTTTATCTGCCTGGGACACTTCTGTTTCTCCTTCAGTACCCAGCTCAGGCAGTCCTTCCTCCAAGCTTTTCCTGATACTGGGCGCTGAATTGCATCTGTACCTTGTACTGGCTTCTGCTGCTGCCCTTTCTACACCATATTGCCAGTTCTTCAAGCTGACTGTGTTGCCAGAGAGTGGGAGGCTTTCAGTAAAGACTGCATGTTATGGCTCCGGAGAGTCCTCAGTGTTTTCCTGTATGCCTGGAATATGCTGTCTACCCGATATGTGGTGGTGATGGTGGTGATTTTGGATTTCATTGAATTTGCTGTCCAGACATAATGTAACCTTTTCTTGCTGAACTTTGATTATTACACTGTGCTACAGGGGCATACAGTGGGGGTGGGAGGGTATGAATTAGCGTCCCAAGGTATTCCTGAATCTAAAGAATGCATGCCCCCTAGCCAATGATAAGAATGGCAATGAGCCTTTCCTGGGACTCAGTGATGCCTTCAAGGAATGTGGTGGTAGAGGTGGAGGTGATGGTGGTGGTGGAGATGGAACTGGTGGAGGTGATGGTGGTGGTGGAGATGGAAGCAGTGGAGGTGGTAGTGATGGTGATGGAAGTGGTGG
>NC_060285.1:14318977-14418818 GCF_021613505.1 Equus quagga
TGGTGGTGGTGGAGATGGAAGTGGTGGAGGTGGTGGTGGTGGAGAGGGAAGTGGTGGAGGTGGTGGAAGAGGGGTCCTTGCCATCTTCCAGACTGAGGAATGTCTTCACACAAGCCCTCGAGGCTGAATATTGAAGTGTCTGTCTGTATCTGTGTGTGTGTGTTGGGGGGAGGAGGGTGGCTTGAAGACCCTTTGTATCTTTGGTCACTCCCCCTTCTCTCTGTCTGTATAATGGACTACTGTGTTGCCACCACCCCTACTGCCACCCCTCTTCTATTTGCTGTCTTAACCCTCTGCTTCTCTCTGCTTTTTCCATTTTCTCAGGCCTTCAGCCTCTTCTTTCTTCTCTTCTTAGGCTTTTTAAACCCAGATGGAGAAGATCAGTCCTTGGGACTCGTCGTCAGATAATCCAAAGCACACCTTTCCTTGAAGTCATGGCAGGCCTTCCCCTCAAGTGTTGGATTCTTTCTGGCTACGCTGTTGGTACCTACATACTGGGGGAGCCTTTGACCATGGTTTCTAGGCTTCATACCGTTCCACATTCTTTAGAGACCAGTTGCAGAGTGGCAGTTAAAATTGAGAAATTGTCGGACAGTGATGGAGAGTGGCTAGGGAGGACTGGATGAATTTGTGCAGAAGCTCAGCCCCACGGCCCAAAGACTCTTCTCCGCATAACTGTGCATTTATTTTGGAATATTGGTCATTGCCTCTAATATTTGTGAAGTCCATTTGGGTTTTTATTACACTGCCCTTGTAAGCCAGGCATTGGTGCTGCATAAACAGGATTGCTTAGTGAGTCACAGAGGACTGATGGGTGAACCCTGGGCTTCTCAGAGGGTTGACATGATCCAGGCACTGGCAACACTTTGTGAACTTGCACTTGGCATGGGCGTTGGCTCCGTGGTTCAGAAAGCCCTGCTGCTTTTCCAGCGGTGGTCTGACTCTTTCTTTGGATCTTGCGCTGACATTTGCCTTGTTCTTCTCCTTGGATTTGTCCGTGACCAGTTGAAACAACCCTTTTGAGCTCATTAAATCTGTGAATGTGTGTGTAATGCTTAGGACAGGCTTGGTACACAGAAGGCAGTCAATAAGTATTAGCGGTTGTCATTGTTTAGAGCTTCTCTACTTTTTCTCACCCTTCTCCCCTGTTACTTGCTCTTTACCCCTTGTGGTAGTCATGCTTGGTAAAGTAAGAAAATAAACGGTTCCCGGGGATGAGGAGGGGGCCACAGACTTCCTCTTTTTAGGCCTGTCCAGAGTTCTCAGAAAGTGTGCAGAGGCCCTGAAGATAAAGGCAAACGCTTGCCCACTCATCACCTGAGGCCGTTTTTCAGGAGCTTTCTGTCTGCCTTACCCCTTTCTCTCATTAGGAATTTGGGCTCTGACAGGTAAGGGAGATGAGAGCCCGTGAATGGTACAGGAAAGGACTCTTTCTGAGCAAGTTGTGGTTAACAGTATTTAAAATAACAGTGACAGTAATAATGGTGGTAACAATTATGGCTACCATTTATGGAATGCTTCTTCTGTGCTTATGTGATGTGCTGTATGTTCTTGGTGCCTTTTGATCGTCACTATGACCCTCTGAGCTGCTCAGTTTCATTTTACGGGTGAGGAAACTGAGGTTCAGAGAGGTGGTTATTTGCCCAAGTGATAAAGCCAGAGAATGGAACCCAGTTCTCTCTCCAGAATGTTTCCTCTTAATCTCTGTCTCATAATGCACTCCCCCCAGGTGTTTTGACACTGGGATATACATACCCCTGGGAATACATGAAGACGGTCCACGGAGTATGCAAGTGCAGATAGTTTTAAGGGAATCAATTTCCACATTTTCGACATCGCATACGGACCCTTCCTGGGAATTAGTTGGACTGGGACCACCCCTGCTAGGTCCAGGGTTCTTCCTCCCACCTTCCTCTTCACAGTCATCCTCCCCCATTTTAAAAAGATGTCTCTCTTACCCAACACTAATCTTACTGGGGTACTTTGCTCTGAGTATAAAAACCTCAAGGGGCACTAAACAGAGGAACTCTGAAATCAGTGTGTGGGAACCTTCTAATCAAGGCACTCCTGCAAGGCTGCCCCTTCCCCACTCTCTTTTCTGTTTAAAGTTGGTACTAGAAACAGGGCATTTGAGCCCCTTTCTCATGCTAAGGAAGGATACAAGATTTTCAGATCTTAAAAAATAACTTGCTCTTGAATTTTTGAAATGAATGATGGGCATCAGATTGTTAGATTCTGTTTAAAAATGTGATATGAAGGTTTTATTTTAAAATGTTAATGTTTACAATATGCTAGAAATTCTGTCCTTAGAAATGATTTAGTTTATGATGAAAACTTTACATGTCAGCCTAAAAATAGGCAAGACAGTACCAGTTGCTCAAAATTCAGAATTCAAAAAAAGCTTGAAGATCATTGTACTATACTGAAGTTTGGAGCGGACAATTCTTAGTTGTGTTCTGCCACAGACCCTTTTACACCTAAATTTATATATATTTATAGAATTTTGGGGGCATTGTTATCTCCTAAAGCTCATACATTGCACTTGTGATTAAGCACCCTTGAAATTATATGGGGTTTCAGTAAAATGTAAACGTACTTTCAGTTTTGATGAAACTTTTAGATATGGAGCTTGACATGTGATCATGTTTACCAGGGTGCCTCAGTGGCCCTGTGAGGACTTTTTCAGACATAAATGACGGGAACTCGATTCACACTGATGTTAAGCAAAACAAAATTGGACTTTATCTGCTCGAGGAACTGAAAAATAGAGAGAAGCTTCAGGAAGTGCTGGATCAGGTCCTCAAATGTCATCATGAGGTCATTGCTCTGTCTCCTGGCTCTGCTTTTCTCTGTGTTGGCGTCATTCTCAGGCAGAGTGTCCCCGTGGGATGGCAGTGATGGTCCTCCAGAGCCCCAGGCTTACATCCTACCCATCTCACCACTGTAGCTGAGGGAGAACATCTTTTTTCCAATAGCTCTGCTAAAAGTCCTGGTCATGTTGTGGTTAGAAGGGCCGAGATCACCTCCCTGGTGCTGGTCGGGGAGAAGAGATCAGTTCTGTTGGAATTGCTTGGAGAGTGGGGACGAGGTGGTACCCGAAGAGAAGATGGGCAAACAGGAAACCCCCAGTGTTCCGCAGGAGGATGAACCTGAAGGTCTTGCAGTCATAGCAAACAGACTACAGGTCTCTTCTCTAAAACCCTTTTATTCTCCTGGGTGTGCTTCCTTACACACACCAGCAGCCAGCACTTTCATGGTAAGGACACCCATCTTCCCATTGACACAACCACATTAGTGATACTTTCTGTTTCCTGCTTTGGTTAATTCCAAGACTTTTAAGGAAATGCCAAAAAAGTCTCTGACTTAGTGTGCTTTGTGATTTCTTTTTTAAAAAAAGACCATTAGTTATGTGATTAGAACAAAAAGAAATTAAAATTATGGACCTCCATCTCTGTCAGTTTGCTCCAGCTGCCGTAACAAAGGACCACACACTGGACGGTTTAGACAACAGAAATTAATTTTCTCACCGTTCTGGAGGCTGGAAGTCCCAGATCAAGGTGTCAGCAGGGTTCTTTCTCCTGAGGCCCCTCTCCTTGGCTTGTAGATGGCGGTCTCCTCCCTGTGTCTTCACGTGGTCATCCCTCTGTGTGTGTCTGCGTCCTAATCTCCTCTTCTTCTTAGGACATCAGTCACATTGGATTAGGGCCCACCCTACTGACCTCATTTAACGTTAATCACCTTTTTAAAAACCCTCTCAGGGCCGGCTCCGTGGCCGAGTGGTTAAGTTCGCGCACTCCGCTGCGGCAGCCCAGAGTTCGGATCCTGGGCGCGGACATGGCACTGCTCGTCAGGCCACGTTGAGGCAGTGTCCCACATCCCACAACTAGAAGGGCATGCAACTAAGATATACAACTGTGTACAGGGGGCGTTTGGGGAGATAAAGCAGGAAAAAAAAAAGATTGGCAACAGTTGTTAGCCCAGGTGCCAATCTTTAGGGGAAAAAAAAAAGATCCTCTCTCCAAATTCACTCACCTTCTGGGGTACTGAGGGCTTAGGACTTCACCATATAAATTTTGGAGGGGACACAATTCAGCCTGTAACACCGTCTGTTTTAATGCTGCGAATGAGTTATATTTTGAAAAATAATATTAAAGTACGTACATTGTTTAAAACACAAATTAGTAACAGATTCACTTATGCAAATGAAAACTAACCATTTCAAATGCAAACTAACCATTTCCGGGATGGTAAGTTTGATGCAGCCAACCCCGGTGGTCTAGTGGTCAGAATTCGGTGCTCTCACCAACGCAACCTGGGTTTGCTGCCTGGTCAGGGAACCACACCACCCGTCGTCTGTTGGTTGTCATACTGTGGTGGCTGCGTGTTGCTGTGATGCTGAAAGCTATGCCCCCAGTATTTCAAATACCATCAGGGTCACCCATGGTGGACTGGTTTCAGCAGAGCTTCCAGACTAAGACAGACTAGGAAGAAGGTCCTGGACGCCCACTTCTGAAAAAATTGGCCATGAAAACCCTGTGAATAGCAGCAGAGCATGGTCTGATGTAGCGGCGGAAGGTGAGAGGGTGGTGCAGAAAGACTGGGCAGGGTTCCGCTCTGCTTACACAGGGGTGCTAGGAGTCAGAATCGACTCCACGGCACTAACAACAACATTTTGACACAGAGTTTGTTATTTGGGCACACTTTTTCCTTTGCTAGCAGTAGAGAGAAGGCAAAGTGTAGACATAGCTGGTTGTGGGTTTGCCAAAAATGCTTGGGATCAGATGGTGGGAATCTGGACCTCTCACCTCCTTAAGCTCAGTGTTGCTACTGAGTGTTGAAGTAACAACTTCCCTGAAATACCCTGAGGGTGGACGTTGGTTGTGAAATGAGTTTGAGGACTTTTTCGGGCACTGGGGTAGGAGGCTGCCCCAAGGCAGGATTCTTACACTGAGACTGGCAGCGTGTGTGTTAAAGCTGCCTGCTTACTCTTTCCACTGGAGCAGTGGGTTATCTGGCTAAGAGCTCTGCTGGGCTCTCCTTGTGCCATGGCTGGTGTGTGTGAAAAAGAATCTCATCATCCTACTTTTTGTGTCTTAGGGACCAAAGTTTGTAAGTGTGACGTTTTATGAGTTGATTTGACCCAAGTCCCAAAAGGGCCTGTGTTAGAGCTCTTCTTCTTTAAGCTCTGCAGATGACAGGCATGTCCATGATTCTGCTCTGCCTGAGTGGTTGTCATTGTTTTCATTCTTGCGTTAATTACTGTTTTAATGTGGCTTGTGTGTTCATTGTCTGGTCTGTTGATGTTTGTAATGTAACATCACAGCTGAAAAGATGTGGGGAGGAGGTAGCAAGTTGTCAAGTTGTGGTCTTCTCATGTAAAAAACCAAAAATCTCCCATCAAATTGTGCTTACTTACAATCCAGAAATTTCCATACTTAATGCTTTGGAAAGCTGTTGGCTGCAGGATGTGGCTAAAGTGCACGTATGTTACCTGGGAGGAGGATAAAATCTTGGAAAATGCACCCACATGTTACCACCCTTTCATTTGCCAGTGTGGATTGTGGTAACTAATTTGGACACTGTCTGTATTGAAAGCAGGTGACAGTCTCGAAGAGCATAGGACCTAGGAGCTAGAAGTTTCGAGAGAGCACAGGTCATTGTTACTTGCATATTTTTGCTAGCTTACCTGGGGTAAGGTGCTTTACCTTCCCTATGTTAGTTTCCTGTGGCTGCTGTAACAAACTTCCATAAACTTGGTGGTTTAAAACAACAAGAAGGTATTGTTTCACAGTTCTAGGGGCTAGAAGTCCAAAACCAAGCTGTCTCCAGGTATCAGCAGGTCCGTGTTCTCTCTGACAATTCTGAGAGAGAATCCTTTCCCCTTCTAACTTCCGGCGTTTGCTGGCAATCTTTGGCGATCCTTGGCTTGTAGATGCGTCACCCCAGTCTTATGGCAGTCTGCTCCCTCTGTGTCTTCACATTGTCTTCCCTCTGTGCATGTTTCTCTGTCCAAATTTGCCATTTATAAGGACACCAGTCATATTGCCTTAAGGCCACCACCCACCCTAATGACCTCATTTTACCTTGCATCCTCTGAAATGAGCCTATGTTCAAAGAAGGTCCTATTCTGAGGTCCTGGGGGTTAGGACCTGGACATGTCTTTCTAGGGGAACACAATTCAATCCATGACTCTTTGAGCTTTATTTTTCCTCCTTAAAAGGTCCATCACCTGTTCCCACCCTCAAATAAGAATCAAACATAACCGTGTGAGAGTCATATATCCCCTGGGTGATGGCAGAATGCCCTGGGGGACGTTAGATGTCTCTTACTCCCATAAGGTGGTATCTCATGAGCATTTGGATCTGACACATGACATGTCCTGTGCGATTTTCCAATGAAAAGTCCTTTGGGAAGTATGAACTTTTGACCAGAGCTGTGTGTTCAGTGGAAATGTGGAGCAAGTTGGCAGCAGACTTGCAAGGGGCCGAGGGTAGCTGTGCCCCCTTGGAGTCAGCTTGCAGCGTCGCCTGCCGCCTCCTGACTTGCTGGCCACTCGCTGCTGCCTTGCGTTACCATTTGGATGTAAATCTTGAGATCTCTGTCCCAGCTCTTGAATCTTTCATGGAGAGCATGGGAATCCGTGGTAGTTTTATTGGTTTGTTTTCATGAGTCGTATTTTGATATTCAAAAGAGGTTCGCTGGGGCAGAGGCTAAGAATGTTTTCCGAATGCATTCCTCTTTTGCCTTCTCCTATTAACTTGCAATGGTAAGAAAGAAAGCTACAAAACAAATAAACCAAAAACAACCCTCAAAACTCTCATGCCGACATTGAAAGGATTTGAGGCTTTACCTTCCCTTTATATACGGCATAGTGTATATATTGCTCTCTGAATATATGTACATCTAGCTGTTTTCTTTGAGATGCTCAAAGCTCTGCAGAAATCTCACTTCTTTGTTAAATAGACATTAGCACTATTCCTATCCAGTGGCTCAGAGTTTCCAAAGGTTGTAGGTCTCTAATGTTGCTTTGCTCCGCTTCCTTCTTTTCTTCACTCATTCTGTGAACACGCAGTTGTTGATCATCTGCTGTGCACCAGGCACTGTGCTGGGCCCTGGGGTGAGAACAAGACAAAGCCCCTGCTTGCATGGAGCTCTCATTCTGGATGGCCTGGTTCATTGTGACCGGGTTAGGTTGTCTCTTCATTCTCAGTCCTGTTTACAGGCAAAGCTACCTCCTTTGCCATTTGCCACCTGCATTCTAGACTAAAAGCTACCATGTATGTAGCTCCAGTTGGTATTTATTGGGTTGTTACACCAAATTTTGCAAAGCCAGGGGCGTCGCAGGGTTAGAAGGAATCTTCTTTATTCCACTCCCAGGAGGCTGCTCAGTGGGCTTTGATGATCTGTGAAACCCAGCTCCATTTGTCACACAGGAGAGCTTGTAACTTTTTTGCCTTTTCTGAATTTGAGTCCTTTATAGAGTATTTTGAGAGTTGGGCACCGTCGGGCGGGTTTTATGTCAGCGCCTCTCAGATGGGCGATGAAGTTCTGGGATCAATTTTGTTATATGGCTGCCTCCGTAGTGCCATACTTGGAAGCATTACATCGCAAGAAGTGTTCTTTTCATGGCGAGATTTAGATGCAGTAATTGAAATGGGAATGCCTGAAAGGACTACTGATGTCTCCACGCTGCATGCAAGAGTCGACAGCCATCTTGCAGAAGAGCGAAGGGAATTTGTTTCCTTGTTCACTTCTGATGGGGAAAATGTAACTGGGTCCTGCTGTGGGGATCTGACCCAGCACATTCCGTCCTTAAGTCTGTATCCTTCCTTCCACTTCCAGATGGATAAAATTGGGAGAGGACTTGTTTACAGTATTTACAATGAGCTGTCCTGGAAAACAACTTTTCAGGGAATGAGGAGGTGAGAAGGAAGGTTTCTACATGGATGGGAGAAGAAGGAACTGGTGTAAGATGTCTTGGACAATTGCATAGTGGGTTGGTTTCATCTTAAGATGAATCTTAGATAATGATCATAGTGAGAGAGAGGAGGAAATATAAGTAGTATTATCTGGCTTAAAGTTCTTCATACTCCCTCTGTATCTTATAGAAATGCATAATCTTTAGAGCTCCAAAGAAGCAGGTGGACCAACTGGTTTATTTGGCAGGTGGGGACACTTCAGCCTAGGAGGTCAAAGGACCTATCCAAGGTCCCACCAACTTAATGGTGAAACCCAGGCCTCCTGACTTTCAGCCTCTTGCTGTCTCCTTCCAGCACAGGCTGCCTTCCACACTGATTCATTGGCTCTTTGAGCATAACTAAAGCTGTTTTTGGGCATGCGGGCCCCCCAAAGAGATGGCATGGCCCTCCTAGTGATGGTTGGGTACCTGTTCTTTTGCTACAGCCCTGGCCACATTGATGCTGGAAGGAATGACACGGCTGGGTCTTTTTTTTTTAAAGCAGGGTCTCATTGCTACAATTATTGAATGTATCTTTTAAAGATGAATATAAAACAGCTACCCTCCCAAGCAAATCATAAAACAAATTATGCCCTTGCCACCCAGAAGTACAGAGAATCAGCAGGCTCTTCGTGGCACAGAGAGTAATGGCTGCAATATTAAAACAATGATGGGAAAACCAGGGTCCAATAGCTGAAAGGCAGGGAGCAAAACAGCCCCGTAATCCCCCGGGGATAATGGGTCTCAGCGACAGGTCCCTGTGATTTATTGTGCTTAATGTACTTATTTTTATTTGTCCCCTTGAACACGGAGCTTTGTCACTGAAGAGATTTGATAATGGCCTGTTGGCAGTCACTTAGACTCCATAATAAAGCGCCACATTTTGGGCTGTCTGGAGATTCACTGGCTTCATTGGCATTGCCCCTCCATGTCCCCCTCACTGGCTGCGATGGGATGGAGCGAGATAAGGGCTTCTTTGCCACTCTGGCGTATTCCCATCGTGCCACCTGTCCCGACTCCTGCCACAGAGCCAGGCTCGCTCAGTGGCTGTCCAGACCCGTCCTGCCTCCCTCTTTCATCTTGTGCTACTTTGGGACAGCAGGAAGGAGCCCCCTTATTCTGCCTGTAATAATAGATCCCCGGGACTTTGTTTTCACGAACCACCAATGAGAGTTTACTGCTTGCAGCTTTTTGGGTAAGCAAAGATAAAAGTGGAGGACCGGGTGTGCGAGGTTTTCGGAAAGAATGGGCTTGATTGAAAGGCTGTTGCGAGTTCTGTTGGTGGCCGCCAGCCGCTTCACAAGGAAAGGTGTGTCTCCTTCAACTGTTGTGAGTGATTCAGTCTGAGGTTTCCATTTCAGCCTCTTCCCTGCATTTTGGAGAAGGGAGCTCCTCAAAGAACGGGCCGCCTTCTTGCAAAACTAACCCTAACCTGCTAAGGTTTAGGCAGAGAGCTCCAGGAAGCAAAAGGCAGGCGGAGGTGGCCAGAAAAGAGGTTCGCAATCTTTTCTAATCCTGATTCCCCCCCCTCCCTGAGGACCTCTCCTGGTGCTCTAGCATCAGGTCTGGTCAGCCGGGCGGGTGCTCTGCTGTGTTGCATCTCCCGCTTGGCCCCTCGGTCACTGCTGGGCTGTTGCTTTCACTATGAGCTTTTCTGAATACTGAGAGAAAACAAGGAAGTATCTAATTACAGAAAACTCAAGCAGCATAATAGAAAAAGACTCCTTTAAATGCAGTGATCAGCAAAAGTCAGGAGCACACTAGGGGTGGGGAAGAGGATGTGGTCAGTGTCCCTGGGCCCCTGTAAGTGGGGAACTGCAAACAGTGTTATGTCTGCATATTCTATCAAGGTGACAGCATCCTTGAGGGAGAGGTGGTGCTGACAATGTTGCATTGCTCTCGGGTACTTGGTTACTCTTCACTCTCCCTCTGCCTCTGTCCAAAGTCTTAACAGGTTCCCAAACCACTCTGCCTGCATATAGGTACACAAGGGCCTCAACGGTGTGGCACCATATGATCCATCAGTTCCACTTCTGGGTATGTACCCAGAAGAATCGAAAGCAGGGACTTGAATAGATTTTTGTACACCCAGGTTTATGATAGCATTATTCACAACAGCCAAAAGGTGAACGGGACTCAAGTGTCCTTCAGCGGATGACTGGAAAAACAATGTGGTACATCCATACAATGGAATATCATTCAGCCTTAAAACAGAAGGAAAATCTGACACATGCTACAATATGGATGAACTTGAAGACATTATACTAAGAGAAATAATTCAGTCACAAGTGGACAAATACTTATGATTCCACTTATGTGTGGTACCTAGAATAGTCAAATTCATCGAGACAGAAAGTAGAACGGTGGTTGCCGGGGTCCAGCGAGAGACGGGGAATGAGGAGTTAGCTTAATTGCTGCTGAGTTTCAGTTTGGGAAGATGAAAAAGTTCTAAACATGACTGTGATGGTTGCACAACAGTGTGAATGTACTTAATTTCACTGAAACGTACACTTAAAAATGGTTGAAATGGTAAATTTTGTTATGTATCTTTTACCACATTGAAAAAAAGTGGTCCCCTGTGATCCCCCCCTCCTGATGTTCAGGCTCTTGTATGATCCCCTCCAGTTGGTGGGAGGGGGCATTGTGATTAGCTGTAACCAATAGAGTATAGCAGAGGCGACAGGAGGTCACTCCTGTGGTTACGTTTGCTGGCTGACTTGCGGTAGAGGGTCTCCTTGCTGGCTTGATGACGTCATCAAGCTGAGGAAGCCCATGTGGCAGGGAGCAGTGGGTGACCACCAGCTGGCTGACAGCAAGGAGGTGTCCTCCAGCACAAGGAAACAAATTCTGCCAGCACCCGCGTGAGCTTACCGGTGGGTTCTCCCCCAGAGCCACCACATGAGGACACTACTGGGGACACCTTGATTGCAGCTGTGTGAGTCTTTAAACCAACGACCCAGCCATGCCATGGCCAGACTCCTGAGCCTGAGCGTGAGATGATAAACGTGTGCTGTTTCGAATTGCCAACTTGGTGGGAATAACCAATATAGAGACTTGTCTGAATTTGTTCCATCCTAGTTTTCCACCCTGGTCACCTCAGACCTCCATCTTTGCTTCTTGTCCACTGGAAGTGTGTGGATGGCCTGTTTTTCTATTTTCTCTTTATGCTCAAATACCTTCACTGTTAGGGCCACTTCATCTTTCCGGTTTCTTCCTACTCTCTTCTGGTTTCTGCTTGAGGGGTGCGCCCCATCCCCTGTTGGCAGGAAGAAGGGTAGTTTTTAGTTTGTAGTGCAAATGACTGACATTGCCAGAGACGCAGGGTACCAACTCCACCTACCACTGTGCAGGTGAGCTCTCCTCCATCCCTCACCGGCTGGCCCCCTGGCAGTGGCTTAATCCCGTGCCCTGCCTCAGTTACAGTACTCACTACACAACATACAGGTAATCAGATTTTCTGGTGTGGCTTTAGTTTCAAATATTCCAGTCCCTTGGTTGTCCTCATAAACCACGAAACTCTCCCAAATATTGTTTTGGTATATAAACTCTTTTTGGACTGGCTTCCTTAGAATGAATTACTAAGAGCCACTGTCATTTTTGGGCATCTGCTGTATGTCACACACTTGATTAATGATCCTCATTGTGTCTTCCATCATCCCCAGTGAGGTGGATGTCATGGTGCCTGACTTACAGAGGAGCACACTGAGATGCAGTGGGTTCATTGTCTTGTCCAAGGTTACTTGGAGCTTGCGTGTGTCCACACCAGGATTAGAACTCCTGAACTGTCCTCTAACTTGTCTGGGCTCACTGCCTCAGAAGAGTACAGGGGTGTTTCTGCCAGGCCCTGTGCCCCAGTTTTGCTTGGAAAGTAGAGTTGCTGCACACAGTCCACCTGAAGTTTCTCATACTTCCTTCCCGATGGACCACAGAAGGACGTTGTGGAGTAAGGGCACAGCTGAAACCTCACGTTGAAATAGGGAGGGAGCCCAGGTGGTCAGCAATAGAGGTTCCAGCCCTGTTGGGGACGGTGAGGGGTCCAAAGTGGTGCTCAGCCCTGGCTGTATGTTAGAATCATCTGGGACGCTTTACTGTCTACTGATGCCTGGGCCCCGCCCCCAGAAATATTGATTCAACTGGTTTGAGGTGCAGCTGGGACACTAGGATCAAAACTCCCCAGGAGATTAACATATGCAGCCAAAGAGGGCCTCCACATGGTGGGAACAGATGGAGCAGACAGAGAGGCTAAGGATGGGGGCATGGTCCCGACCACTAATGCAATTCCCCCTCCCCATTTAGAGGCAGACCCTGTGTGCATGTAGCCTTAGACTCACAGAGTCCAGGCCCACAGGACTGGCTTCCAGGAGCCCAGTTTGGTGACCCAGTGAGGCACGCTCATATGGATTTGATAGATTCCTGCATCTTCAGTGCCATCAACTCAACCACTCAACACACAGTGAAAAGGATAGAGGGGTTGAGATACCCACCCAAAAGGCCTTAATAAGTCAGCTGTTAGTGTCTGCACGGACTATTGTCATTGCTTAGAGTTAGTGGTTAAATCTAGGGTTTGTGGTTTTCCCTTGTCACTTGAGTACCTCTTGATGAGAGGTACTGAATTGCAAATGCCTCGTGGGTAGGGGCCCTATATCTGTGTCTGCTGGAGTGAATGACGTGGTAATTTACCTGTCATGGGTGCTTTGTACAGCTGCATTTGGTGATTGATCTAAACAGTTTTTGAAAGTTGAAGCACAGAGAACCTAAGATCACTAAGGAAAGTGAAAAACTTGTTGATTTTCACCTTATTTAAATTTATAGCTCTGTTCATTCCACCCGCTGCCTTCCTTGGCTAGCTCTGTTTTTTCCTGTAGCATCACCGGTCATTAATATGCTGTGTAATTTACTTGAATGTAAGCAGATGATGGCTGGAGTTTCTCTCTCCTTATGTCTTACACATAGAAGGCTCTCAAAAAATATTTGTTGAGTGAATGAACAAATGACGGCTTGTAGCTGGTGTCAGTGGATCCAGAGGGGGAAATGCACTAATCTAAGACTTACGTCTTTGGTTGAGCTCTTGGAGGAACCTCAGGCCTTCCCGGAACAGGAGGAACAGAGAACTATGGGTTAATTTTATTTTATCTACTTTCCTGGAGCCGTTCTCTTCTTTCTCAATTAAAACGTATTTTTTTTAGCAGTTACCTTGTAATGGAAAATGACACCTCTGCCGGCTTTAGTCTTTTATGTCTTCCGAACCGAGCCCTTTCCCCTGCTGTGGCTTCAATAATGCATCATTTCATAAGTTCACGGACGGTAATGTGTTTCTGCTGAAGCTCGAGTCTCAGCGAGGTAGTTGAATGAAAATTAACCACCGTAGGTGTGATTCAGTCACCTCTTCACCTTCTCCCTTTCGTCCCCTCCCTCATCCCATGTATGCAAAACAGGGACACGCTTTCCTTCTTTAACTGCGAAGGCCTGATGCGTGTGTGCACATGGGCTCCCATGTGTGAACGGATATCTTGATTTATCTCACAGAGATCCATGAAAAAATAACAACGCATGCATACATGTTTTTGAAATTCTGCCTCTCCAGCTAAAGTACAGTGGAGTCTGGGGAGCTGTAGCAAACTAATATTTAACGAGAGCGTTGCTATTGTACTAGATTCAGCACTCATGGTGGCTGCTGGTAAATTGTCACGTGTCTTGATAAGGCTCTGAAATTTACTCAGTATTCCTCCAGTCCCTCTGGGCCTGAGGATTATTTCATGTGTATGGGGCACCTGGGTGGTGGATGTGATTCACTGTTTGCATTAATGGCCCCAATTCTTCACACCTTTCTGAATTCCTTCCCAAAGATCATAGTCTATTTCTGCAATTTTTAACTTTGGGTTCAACTGTGGGACTTACTTTGATCTGAAGGATGAGCCAGAGGTGATGCTGTGCTAGTTCTGAGCCTGGGCCGGAGAAGACCTTGAGTGTTTCCGCTTTCTTTGCTGCCTCTTTGCCTTTGCTGCGAGAGCAGCATGCCCCGCAGCCTCCTGCTCTGAGGAGAGGAGCAGGATGAGAGACACGTGGAGCAGAGCCATCCAGTGACCTGTGAGTCTTCATTGAGAAATCAAGCCCACACCAGAGCAGCTGAGTCCCAGCTGACCTGCCGAAGCAGTGAAATAGATGATCGTTGATGATGAGTGAATAGATGAGTGAAAACAGATGATCGTTGCCTCAAGACACTGCTTTTTGGGATGGTTTGTTAGGCGGCAGTATTAGTATGCAACAGATGGTTGATACAGTGGGATGTTAATATGACTCAGACGTGGATCCCGTTTGAAAGAAGTCTTGGAGTTTGGTGATGGTGGTAAGAGGGCCTGGAGAAGATCATTAGCTCATACGGAGTAGAGAAAGCGCTGGGTGCCCTGAGAAAGGACTCAGTAAGGGGAGTGTAAGGCGGGAGTCTGCTGGGTGAGTGATCAGAGAAGGCCTCGTGGAGGGGTGGCCTTTGGCAAAGGCGTTTTTAAGACAATGAGATCAAAGTTCAGAATAGAGGAGCATTGACTAGGTTTCTGAGTTTAAAATATCTGATGTTTCAAAATTGATTTCTCATCAAAGCCAATGCACTAATGCCAATTTCCTATTAAAGGTGTAATGATTTTGCTTTTACTGTACCAAAAAAGGATTCTTAAGACTTCAAGCTAGGTTAGTGTCAGAGAGCAGCATCCCCTTTTGATAACAGCCAACATTTACAATGCTTATCACCAAGAATTACCAACTTGTGTTTGGTGTACCTACTGAGTGCCAGGGATGTGCTTGCTCAGCATTTTATAGGCATGTAGTCCTCATCAGCACCTTAAGAGATAGTAATAGATACTCATGTTGTTTCCATTTTCCAGTTAAATTAACCGAGCCAGAGAGGGCAGGTTACTTGCTAAAAGCCATCTAGTAACATCGGAGTCTCATTCTGCTCCTTGCATCTCTCCCTCCCGTTGGCCTGACATCCTCTCCATTAATTTTTGTATCACTAGCATATCTCAGGGTGCTTTGTACATAGGACATGCTCAAAAGAAAGGAAGATATGAATAAATCTATTAAAAAGGAAATAAGGGCTTCATCTCCGTCCATATGGCTGGCATAACCTGATAAAGAGACAGATTCCTGGACCGATTCTTATAAAACCCATGAGGCGAGGTCAGTGGTGGAGGTATTGGAAATATTTCTAAGAATTTGGCAGAGCACAGAGAGCATGTCCTTGATATAACCTAGAAAGATAATACCTTCTGGAAGTGGTGAACTCTGAAATGAGGAGTCTGAATTAGAGAAGGGAGAGCAAAGGTCTTGCCTGCAGAGGAGACGGGAGTTGATGGAAACCATAGCTTCTGGGACATGGTAGGTGCGCGGTTATAAATGTCTATTGTTCTGACCCGTTGGGTGTGGGAGGCGCTGGCGGGGATCCTTCTGAGCCTCTGTTACCAGTAAAGCTATGAAGATGTGTCTCTCGGCAAGCTGACGACCTCTCTGTTTCCACCTTCCCTAGTGCTTGTTGCTCCAGGGAAACTGAGGCAGTACAATAAAAGGAATTATGACCTGCTTTGTCCTAAACAACTGGTTGCCTAATAAGGCTGGCTTATCAACGAGATAATGATCTTCTCGAATAGACCTGGGAATTCTTCAGATATAAAATTAGTTTGAAATAGCCCGTGGTAGCCCAAACCTCTGGGTTTTTGAAAGTATTTACTGATGACTCTCGACGCAAATCTGAATCCAACCTCCAGCGTTTACCTGTGAGAGTCTGGTCCAGTTCCTTAACAGCTTTCTGAGCCTCAATTTCTTTATCTGTGAAATAAGGATAAAATCCACATTCTGGAGTTGTACAGATTAATTAAAAAAACAGATAGTTTTGTTGTTTTTTAACGCTGTGTGTTATTTAACGCTTTTTAACTTCTCTATGAATGGATTCATTTGACATTTTAAGTCCTCACAAAACTGCTTGATGGGATAAACACAATGATGACACCCACTTTACAAATGGAGTTTGACAACTTGCTCAGACTACAGGGCTAGTTAGGGGAGAAGCTAGGATGTGAACTCATGCCCTCTGCTGTACTTAACCGTGTGCCTCGCACACAGCAGGCATCCCCTGATCTTTGTTTCCCATCCCCTTCTCTTCGGAGTTGACCACCATTGTTCTCTCCCATCCTGCGGAACCAGTGGGTCTGTGGGGCTGGGAAGGCTTATCAGGCATCAGCCTGGTTCCCAGCTTGCCAGCTTCCCAGGCACCTGGGGGCTTCCCTTTCAGCCCTGATGTGGCTGGTAATCTGCCTGTGTGTTTATCATCTGTTTATCCTGTGAGAGTGCCCACTTCACCAGGGGCGGGGACCATGTCTGGACCACACTGTATTTCTGGCACCGAGCTTAGTACCTTTGCCACCTGGAACACTCAGTAAATATCAAATGAATGAATATATTTCTGTTAATTTCTCTCCTATCCTCTCGTCCCTGGAGACCACTCTCCGCTCAAGACCCAATTCAAATGATCCCACCCGCTTGTGGCGAAAGTAGCAGCTTTTGCCTGTCTCTTAGGCTGGCATTTTATGCAGGTGCCTCTGTGAATGTTGGTGGGGTCTCCGTTCCTCCTGCTGGTGTGTCCCTGTGGGACCCTTAGCAAACACCAGGCTCAGAGCCCACCGCCTCTCTGCGTCAAATGTTCTCCATAAATGGTGCTGACATGAGTGGATTGAACAGAGGCCCTATTTGGGAAGAGTCTGACCTCCACCTCTGCTGGAACTTCAGAGAGGGCCAAGGAAAAAAAGTTTATTTCAGGAAACCATTTTGCAGAATTTCCAAACATGTATTATTCCAGCTCCAACATCTCAAACTTATGAATGGAGGGACTCCAAAGGATACGTTTTCTTTTCTGCCATTGAAAGAGATGTCACAGATGGCGCTAAGGAACGCTGGTCGATGCACAGAAGTCGGCCTGGCCCAGGAGGGAGCTGCGTTGCTGGACCTTTGCCATGAAAATCGTCAGACGGCTATACTTGCAAACCTGACAATTAAAACAGGAAGACGATATAATTGAATAAGATTCTTTTTCATTTATATTGAATGAAGGGGCTTGAGGAAAAGCTCATGTAATTAAAAGGCAAGCCATGGCACTTCTGAAGGGAGCTCGGTAAGAATTTCAGAGGCCATTGGCACCTGTTGTTTACTGTGCTGAACTGCGTGTCAAAGGATAGGGTTTGCTTTCGGGGAACGAGGTGGGGTCCTGCATGAAGCTCAGCTTTAGTGGCGAGCAGACTTCACTTTAAATTAGGCCCTTGACTAAGTGTGCAACTGACTTTAAGCTACTGAAAACGCCACCGGTTTCCTCATCTCTAAAATGGGTGAAATTTTTT
Organism: Equus quagga; assembly: GCF_021613505.1. Taxonomy (NCBI): domain Eukaryota; kingdom Metazoa; phylum Chordata; class Mammalia; order Perissodactyla; family Equidae; genus Equus; species Equus quagga. The sequence goes on from NC_060285.1 coordinate 14,336,315, forward strand.
ACAAGACCGATGTATGGTGTGAGGATATATTTGAAGGTGCTTTATGGGTGGGAGGGGCTCAGTAAATGTTAGCCCCTTCCTCGCCCTCATCTGTGATCACAAGCATCGTTATTATATTTATCCACATGTCGTTTCTTGCATTGGAAGGAAGATGGAGAGGCGCTTGAAAATACAGCACGGAGGGACTTTTTTGGAGGCTATAGAAGATTTTGACAAAGGGAAAAAGGCAAGTCACTACAAATTTGTTTCTCAAACAGGGTGCCTTCATGGGCTTGCAGGTGTTTCTGAGACTTTTTTTTTTAGGGGGGGAAAGATTAGCCCTGAGCTAACATCTGCTGCCAATCCTCCTCTTTTTGCTGAGGAAGACTGCCCCTGAGCTAGCATCCGTGCCCATCTTCTTCCACTTTATATGTGGGACGCCTACCACAGCATGGCTTGCCAAGCGGTGCCATGTCTGCACCCGGGATCCAAACTGGTGAACCCTGGGCCGCTGAAGCGGAACGTGCACACTTAACTGCTGCGCCATGGGGCCGGCCTCTGAGACATTTTTTAAATTAATTTTATTTTCCTTTAAATTTTTTCAATTGACTTTTTTTTTTTTCGGTGAGGAAGATTAGCCCTGAGCTAACATCTATTGCCAATCTTCCTCTTTTTATTTGAGGAAGATTGTCTGTGAGCTAACATCTGTGCCACTCTTTATTATTTTGTATATGGGATGCCACCACAGCATGGCTTGATGAACGGTGTGTAGGTCCACGCCCAGGATCTGAACCAGTGAACCCCAGGCCACTGAAGCAGAGTGCATAAACTTAACTACTGTGCCACTGGCCGGCCCTGACATTTTGATGTCATCTCAGATTAACATAATTTGTCATCTCATGCCCACGTATGACTGGATACGGGTCCTGGATTTGCACCAGCGAGTTGTTGCTTTGGCACCAAGTGGTACGTCCTCAGTTGAGGACGGCTGATGAAGGGGGGACGAGAGGGCTCAGTGTGTGAAGGGGGCATCCAGGTGGTTCCACAGTCTTTTCAGCATTAGGAAGGCACAAGGCTGGGGGCACCAGCCTCAGAAGGCCCTGGCTAACCTGAGCAGAGCGAGCCATCCTCCCTCAGGAGAGTGGCAGCTTACGTTGGGGGGAAATAGCATCAACTATCACATTAAGTTAATTTCAACTTGTTTTGCTGTTGCACTTGGGGAAAAAAAGGTACCTTGTAAGTTTGTTTTGCTGTCAAGGGTGTTTTAGAGCCACAAGTCCTGCACGTGCCCCTCGTTTGATGCTCATGCTCTTCTCTTGGCTTGGAGTTCTGTTCTCTCCTTCGCCGCTCCCGTCCTGAATAACTTCTGCTCGCCCCTCGCTCTCAGTTTACGTACCGCTTCCTCAGCCTTCCCTCACCACCTTGCCCGGGTCACAACTTGCTTCTGCACTTTTAAAGACCTTTGGGGCAATTTTCCCAGTTGATTTTTACAGCTTCCGTGGGCTGTTTTGGTTCATTTCTCTGTTTGGTTAATAGCTAGACTGGAAGCTTCCCTCACAGGGAGTGTGTTTGTTATTGTCCTCACCCTGTATCCTGCAGGGCTTAGCACTCAAGAGATATATATTTAAATAGCTTTTTTTATTTTAACATTTTACTTTTATGGGGGTGGGGGGGCCGGGCAGAGATTAACCCTGAACTAACATCTGCTGCCAACCCTCCGCTTTTTGCTGAGGAAGATTGGTCCTGAGCTAACATCTCTGCCCGTCTTCCTCTACTTTGTATATGGGACGCCTGCCACAGCATGGCTTGATAAGCGGTGGGTCGGTCCGCACCCAGGATCCTAACTGGCAAACCCCGGGCCGCCAAAGCGGAACATGCGAACTTAACTGCTGCCCACTGTGCTGGCCCCCACATTTTACATTTTTTAATGCTTAAATAACATTGAAGTAAAAACGATTTAAGCCCAAACTAGGGTTCCCTGCTAACTTCTTTTCTATACAGGTGGTCGCTGGTCACTCCAGGTCAGGGAACATTGTGTAGGAGGGATGGCCTTGGGGGAATGACCGAGCTCCGGGGTGAAGGAAAGCCCAAAGTAGGAATATACTGGGTCGACGTGTCCTTGCTGAGCACCAGGGGGAGGACGGTCCTGGACCAGCATCCAGTGGATCCAGGAAGAGAGACCACCTGCAACTCACCTTGGCTACTTCCTTACCTGAGATGCTGATGGAGGGAGTTTGTAATTCAGGGCCTCCATTTCTGGCTTTGGTGTCTCCTGAAAGGTCAGTGTAAGGGCTGCGTTGGTCTTTTATGATGTTGGGACACTTGAGCGGGAGGTGAGGAGGAAACTGTAGTTCAGGGGAACCCCCCTGAACCCCCACCCCCGAAGGTGAGCTGAGCTGTTGACACCTAAAGCCCCGCCTCTTTATGGGCATTACTCACTAGATTTCATCGTAATTGTGACTTTGTTTTGACAGCCTTTGACAGGTCACAAAGCACATCAAGAAGGCTTTTAGTGCTCTGTCCATAAATATCGCAAGATCCTTACCGCAAACCGTGTGACGTCGATGTGCGATGAGCACCCTCGTTTCACAGATCAATAGACCCAGGCTTAGAGGGATTGATTTGAATTTGGGGCTTAGGACCTCAAGGTCTTGTTACCTCCACTGTGTCATTTGGGTGGAAGGGTGTCTGCCTCCCACTGTGCTCCTGGGCTCAAGTCTGGGGTGTCAGCTGCCCCCCTCGGCAGAGGGTCACCTAGGAGACCAGCTTGGGATAAAGTGGTTTAGTAGCAACTGAATAAGGGAGAGATTAGGGGCCGGCCCTGTGGCGTAGTGGTTGAGTTTGCGAGATCTGCTATGGCGGCTTGGGGTTCGCTGGTTTGGGTCCCAGACATGGACCTATACACCGCTCATCAAGCCATGGTGTGGTGGCATCCCACATACAAAACAGAGGAAGATTGGCACAGATATAGCTCAGCAACAATCTTCCTCAAGCAAAAAGAGAAAGATTGGCAACAGATGTTAGCTCAGGGCCAATCTTCCTCACCAAAAAAAAGAGAGAGAGATTCTGTTTTGTTCTATGAAGAGCAGTGTTGCTTGTAGAGCACATACCTCATGCCATACAGACTGGGTTTGAAAGCAAGTGTTGTTACTCCTGGCTCTGGTAGATTCCTTGTTAGCGTCTGAGCCTCAGTTTCTGCAGGGGTAAAATGGGGGGGTACTGATATTTCATCAGAGCATTAGGATGAATGGAGTTATCTTCTGAAAACTGCCGAGTTCGGCACTCACACACCTTCCAGTTGATATTCCCGGTCCCCTGAAGGATTTACCTGCCTTTTTATTAAAGAATTTTTCTTCCATGGAGAGATTCACAAACACATGTGTGGTTGGTGCCATCTCGGGCCCTGGCTGACTCTGCTCTATGCTTGGCAGGCATCTAGAAGCCATGGGGAGCTCGGGCTTCAGAGAACAGGAAGGAGGTTGATTTGAGCAGTCGGGAAACCACGAGGCGCTCCTGCCATTGTCCCTTGGAGACGAGGGTTGGCTTCTGGAGTCAGTGCGTGTGTGCCTCGAAGATGCTAACTGCGGGAGCTGGGAGGCCTCGCTTCCCTGGGCAGGCTGATCCAAGGCTGGGTTGCCAACACTCAGCGGTGTAAGCGGTGACCTCGAGAATCTGGCAGCTCTGCGGGACGGTGGCATCTGGCCTTTCAGGGCCTCCCCCATCTGGCCTTGCCCGGTCTCCCACTGATTGATTCCTTGCTAGTTGTGACATCCCAGCCAAACTCACAGTTGCCTGGATGTGGCACGTGCCTCCCCGTGTCAGGCCCTTGGCGTGGGCTGGCACGGTGTCAGGGCCTCAGAAGAGATGGGGGATGGATAAGTGGGCAGCTTCTCCCAGGCTGACTCACCCTGAACTGTAGCTGTGTCTGATGAGCACACATCAGAGGAAAGAGGTCCCACCTCAGGTGACCAGGACCATGATCTTTGCAAATATACAAGTGCTTTAAGGTGAAGTGTTCCTGGCAGCCTGGGGGGATGGCTGAGCCATGAGTAGTAAATGGAGGAACCCAGTGTTGACTGAGGCTGATTGTGGGGGCTCTGTTCCTGCCCTCATGGAGTGTAGGCTCTAGTTGAGGATGAAAGAGGCCATGTTGGGGGGCACAGACCACCCTACGGCAGACCTGCTTTCAAATCTTCATTATTTTTGGATTCATCACACAGATAGCTGTTGATTACTACTGTGTGTGAGGTGCTGCTCCAAGGGCTGTGGGTCTCTTGGTAAACCCAGGGATAAAAGTCCACGTTCTCAGGAAACTTATATTCTGGTTGAGGGAGACTGACTAACACACAAAAGAAGTAAAACATGTCAAGTCTCAGGTGGTGATAAATACAAAGGCAGGAAAAGAACGCTCAGATGAGAAAGAGGGAGTGTTGAGGGTGTGTAGGGGTGGGGTGGTTAGAGTTTGCAGGTTTAAGTTGGTCGGAGAGGGATTCTCAGAGAAGGAGATTTGAGCAAACATCTGAAAAGGTGAAGGAATGAGTCAGAGAGCTATCTGGAGAAAGAGCTGAGGCTGAGGTAAGTGCAAAGGCCCTGAGGTCATTTCTCAATTGCTAATTGAGAGACAACAAGGATGTCAGGTGGTTGAAAGGGAGGCAGCATGGAGGAAAGTAGTGGGGGCTGAGGTCAGAGAGGAATGGAGGCCCAAGTGTTCAGGACCTTGTTGCCTGGGGGCCGTTGGAAGAGTGGCATGAGTCCACTCACTTATCGGGGTCACTCACGTCCCTCCTGTGTTGAGGATTGCCTGTAGGGGGCAAAGATAGAGGCTGGGAGACCATTGGGAGGGGCTTGCTTTAATTCAAGCAGGAGATGAGGAAGACTTGGGCCAGGGTGGCAGTGATGGGAGGCGTTGAGGAGTTGACTCTGGGTCTCTTGCTCACAGTCTCTGTGATCCTGGGCGAGTTATACATCTCGTTAAATTTGAATTTTCTCAGCTCTGCAATGGAGGCAATAATGCCTGCTTCACAGGGTGGTGGCACAGAGACGGTCTGAAGCTGCTGAGGCTGAAACAGAGATGACAGCAGCTTTGCACTGTGCACGCTCCTCCAGCGCTGGCGGCTGAGGAGATCTTTAGAGATGCTCTAACCTAACCCTCCGTGTTTTTGATTCAGAAACTGGGACCCAAAGTGACGAGTTTTCCCATTTTCACCATAATTCATCCAGCTGTCTGTCATGTTGCACGGTACCTGTGGATGTGTGAAGAGGTTGGGGTGATTTGTGGTCCAGTGTGAGGAAAACTGGATCATGGAGTGATAAATTAAGAGTGCTCAGGCAGTCTGTTGAAATCCCCATAAGGTGGGGCTCTTGGAGTTCAAGGTAATCCTAGCAAAGAAAGTTGAAGAACAATGGAAGAAAGTCAAAATTTCTGCTCAGTTATGTAAGCAGAGAATGAGTACCTGTTGTTGTAAGATCGAATCTCAGGGACTTTCTAGAAATACTGTAGAGACGGGATACCGTGCATTTTATTGCTCTGTAGAATGTATGGAACTTTTATTTGCAAAGTGCATTATTTACCTTGTTAGTTACTTTATATGACACAGGTCAGCATTGCTGTTCCGGTTTTACTGATGAGAGACCCGTTGCTTTCCGTGCTGAATTTCATCCTGGGTGTTTTTCCTAAGCTTTATCACTGCCCACTCTGGGAAGTCTCCTGGCCTGCCTGTGCATCCCTTGTGGCCCCTTTATGACTGCTGGGGGTGGAAGTGGAAGCCGCTTGGATAGGTCTGGGTAGAAGTTGGACCCGCTTTAAACTAAAGTAGGCATTTCATTGGTTCCAGGTCACTGGCCTTTTCCGTTAAGCAGAAGGACAAGGAGTATTGAAGGGCAGAGGCGGTCTTGCTGGCGTGGAAAGGGCGTTAGTACCTACTCTGCGAATGTGTCTGGGAGACTCTTCTTCCAAATCATCTGTCCATCCTGGTTGTTATTGCCCCAAGGACTTTTGCAGCATCAGCTTCCTTGGTGTCCTGGAGAACAAACCCCACATGTCGGAGTTGACATGTTCATACACCGGAGAGGGATCATCCGACCTGAGTGTTTCTTTAACTGCTTCTTTAACCCCTTGAGACGATACATTGTTTCTTGTTTCCCTAACCCTCAGGGCTTGACTTGGTGAAATAGACTCAGGAGCTGGGTCTTCCTCAAAATGGGATCCTTGGGTCTCCATTCAATATGTCCAGGGACAGGGAACTGCTAATTCAGCAAAACTTTAAAAGTTGGAGGCTCATCTTTTGATGATAAACTAGAAACAAAAATAAACATCGCCATGATTCTTTGCTGTGATCATTTGCAATTGACATGAGTTTTCATAAAACAAGACCTGTGCTTTTTTTTTACCAGCTTCCCCCTCCCCTTTAAAAGGGCTCATTTCTTACCCGTGTTGGAGACACTTGATAATAATCCTAATTGTTTTACCTTCAGTTTTCAGATTCCTCTCTGGGTGGGGAGGCTTAGCTCGGCCTTCCTACACAGATGCTCACCTTGCCTTCGAATTCTCCACCTGCTCATTCGAGAGCCGGAGGTGACTTCGCCTGGCAACTCAGCACAGGGCCCCCTGGGGGCTCCTGGACCGGCTGCAGGCATTGTGCAGTTTGCTCGTTAAGCTGGACAGTAAGTTGCGCAGCGTGCCTTGTGCGCAGAACTCCTTTTCCGGCCCCAGGGGGCTCGTCACCGTGCTTCTGGAAACCTGGTACATGGGAAGGCATCTGGAATGTTAGACTCTCCATATGGGAGCCTGTCAGGGAATGTCATCATGAGTCAGCTGAGCGGCCTTTGTGGCATCTTTATTGAACATAAAAAAAAAAAAAAGCTACTTACAAAGTAGGAGAGGATGGATTGGAAGGCTAACATTTATTTTTCACAGTCAGAAATCTAAAAGGGAACCTGTACAGAAAGCGTTCCCTTCTTGTTCTGTCTCTCTGCTTCTGCGCCTACTGCCTAAAAAGCGCAGAGCAGGCATGTGTGAGGAAGAGAATTGTAGTTAAATCAATGCCTGTGTCCTGAGTAAGAGAAGCAGAGTGAACAGAAAATTCTATATGAAGAATCTTTCCAGAATTTGAAACCAAGAACTAGTTGAAAGTTCAGATGAAAACATCTTCACCTGTTAGGTCTGGGAGGTTTTGCTAAAACTTTCCCAAAGGAAAGAAAACTTCAGTTGCACGGGGCAGCTCCACTTCACAGGAGCGACCAGAAGGTGGTTGGTAAGTCCGGGAGGGAGGGCCAGGCCACAGGAAGAGGCCGGAGTGTCATCCTCAGGTCCAGGATGGTGGAGACTTGTGCAGTGATAAGGGGCCGGTCTGAATCTTAACTCCAGCTCTTCTAGCTTGGTGACCCTGGCCAAGGAGGGAGTCTGTTTCTTAGCTGAGCCTCAGTTTCCTTATCTGAAAACTGGCCTAATAACCGCATTTTCTTAGGTAGGTGAGAGGGCCCAAATGAGAAAGTAGATTGGAGTTCACCCGGATAACTGTCTGCTGTGGAGAAGCGGTGGAAGGCTGAGATTTTGGTCAAGACTGTTCTTCCATCTGGTCTGACTTGGACTGAAATGTTCTGAAAAAATATGGCAGTTGAGCAGGGTCCAAAAGAGTGTGAGATTTTGTCTTTTGCTTCAGCTTAAACCTGTTTTCTTGGGCATCCAGAAATGCTTTCATGTTAGCGTGGGTGGGCACAATTTGGAGTGCTTGATTAACCCAGCAATTAATGAAAGTGGAGAGGTGACAATTGGTGTTACCAAGCTACAGTGGAAAGCGATGCCCTTGGCCTCCCTCCACGCAGACAGATTGGCGGGGAAGCCACCCACGGGGAGGAACATGAGAATGCAGAAAAGGGAAGCCGGTTGGGAAAAGGTACTCAGAACAAAATACAGGGTGTGAGGATGGGGTGGCTGGTTGGTTATTTCATTCGATCAACAGGTATTTATTGAGTGATTCTCCTGTGCCTGATACTGTGCCAGGAACTGAAGATACATATGTGGATGAAGCCTAGCTTCTCCTGCTAAGAGGCTCAGACTGTTGTGGAGGTGACAGACGCATGCAGCCAATTCTAACCCTCTGTCGTAAGTACAGGATAGATGGTGTTTAATGTCTTTGGGTGAGCAAGGAAGGAGTGTTGGTTTTATGAAAAGGGGGAGAGCAGTACTGACCTTATAGAAGAGGTGGTTTGGGCTAGATCTGCTGGTGGAAATGGGCATCCTAGCAGAAGGGACTGCCAGAGCAAAGCCTGGGTAAAATGGAGGGTGGATTTGGGGTCGTTAAGCAGGAACTGCGTTTGAATTCCAGCTCTGCCACTTAGTGGCTGGGTGTGACTGGGCAAGTCGCTGAGCCTTCCTGTGAGTTGGTTTTCTCATCTGTAAAATGGGCGTAGAGAATCTATGCCTCGTGGGGCGTTGGGAGGATCCATTCTTAGTTCACATAAGGCACAGCCTGCTTGGCTCACGGTGGCCCCTCCTGTAGCAATTAGAGCCCTGACATGTGCTGGGTTCATTGAGTGGGCCTGCGTGAGAAGGAAGACTCGGAAGTGTCCCTTAGGGCCAGGTATTGAAGGTGTCAGGATGTCGTGCCTCCTGATTCTATCTCTGCAAATCTTCACCCACGCCCTGTTTAAGCCATATCTCTCCTGGAGGTGTCAGACAATCTTCCTCACCTTTTAAAACACAGCCAGCCATGGGGGATCCTGGTGGCAAGTAATCGAATGTCAGTTCTTTATTATTTCCTGGGATGATGGCGTGGGCCACTGTTTGGAGGAGCAGATTTATTGACAGGTGATTTAGTGTGGAGTACTGGAAAGAGCTCAGCTCAGCGTCTAGTTGGAGCTGGGGTCAGATTCTGGCTCCATCATTTGCTAGCCACATGACCTTAGGCAAGTCACTTCATCACTCCCAGGTGTAGCTTCTACATCCATGAAATTTTGTCTAAAATGTATTTATGTATTGAGATGACAAGAACTGGGATGAAAATTCCTTTGAAGGAGGGAACTGCCTTTGTGTAGGAAAATGCCTTGTTAAGCTAGAACAGCACTGCCCAACAGAAATATAAGACAGTCCACATATGTAATTTAAAATTTTCCAGGGGCCGGCCCGGTGGCGCAGTGGTTAAGTGCGCATGGTCCGCTTTGGCGGCCCAGGATTCGCCAGTTTGGATCCTGGGTGCGGACATGGCACCGCTTGGCAAGCCATGCTGTGGCAGGTGTCCCACATAGAAAGTAGAGGAAGATGGGCACGGATGTTAGCTCAGGGCCAGTCTTCCTCAGCAAAAAGCGGAGGATTGGCAGCAGATGTTAGCTCAGGGCTAATCTTCCTCAAAAAAAAAAAAAATTAAAAAAAATAAAATTTTCCCGTAGCCACATTAAAAACAAGTGAATAGGTGAAATTAATTTTAATAATGTTATATTTATTTTAGACCAGTACAACCAAAATATATTAAAAATTACTGAGATATTTTACATTCTTTCTTTCGCACCAAGTCTTTGAAATTGGTGTATCTTGGACATTTATAGCACAAGTCAATTCAGATGAGCCACGTTTCAGGCGTTCAGTAGCCACTGTGGTTCATGGCTGCTGTACTGGACAGTGTAGATCTTGGTAAGAGGGGAAGCCAGAAATGAAGTGGCTTTACAGGAAACATGAGTTTTCTTCCTCCTTTGTCTCCCATCCTCATCCCTCTCTCTCTTTCCATCTGTCTCTTTCTCTCTTAGTCTTTCTTTTTCTTTATTTGCTTCTCCTTTGTGAAAGGGATGAGAAGATAAATGACCAGCGTAGACCGCAGTGGATGCTTTGTGTTACTGTATTTTTGTGGAAGATGAAGGCTGGGATAAGTGTCATGGCAGGACACAGAGGGAGAGGCAGCTCGCTGGGAATCTGCAGAAATCATGAAAACAGTAGCAGCTAAAGAGCACTGAATGCTTCTTGGTGCCAAGCACGATTCTAAGCATTCTACTGAGTCATCTCATTTAATCCTCACTGAACTCTTGAGAGGTAATCATTTCTTCCATTTTGAAAATGGGAAAACCGAGGCACAGAGAGGTTAAGAAACATACCCAGAGTCACACAGCTAAGGTTTGAATCCAGATAATCTGTTTCTAGAGCTCTGCTGTGCTCTTTGTCTCTGAAATTCTTGGAGGAAAAAAAGCACCTTAGAGAAGGCTTTGGACTTCCATTGGCATTGACTGGCTAGTTTGTACCAGAGGGTAGGGGCAAGGAGGATGAGCCCGAACCTTGCAAGAGTGTTAAGATTACCTTAAATGGCAGATGCACCACTCCAGTCACCATTGTTATACGCAGCAGGGTCTCAGTAAAAGATACTTGTTCCTGTCTTTTCTTTAGGCCCATAAAATAAGTCTTTTTAAAGAAGGTGCTTTCTTAGTTTTGTCCACATCCAGATCCATACCTGATATGTAGTAGCTGCTCAGTAAATGTTTGTGGAAGTCAGTGAGGATGTGTTGGCATCACTGGATATGATGATCTCTGAGTCCACTGGGGGTGCCTGAAGATGGGACTCTGCCATTATGGGGTGGGCCTGTAAATACAGCCCTGAGGGAAAGGGGCTCATGTGGGACGATGACCAGCTTGTTCACATCCAGAGTTCTCGCTTTGAGCTGAGGATGAAGACCAGTTTATATGTCCCATGCCAAAGCTTATTGTTTTTCTAATAAATTTTTTTTTTTTTTTTTTTGCTGAGGAAGATTTGCCCTGAGCTAACACTTGTACCAATCTTCCTCTATTTTGTATGTGGGTCTCTGCCACAGCATGGCTGCCAGTGAGTGGTGTAGGTCCACACCCAGGAACTGAACCTGGGCTGCTGACATAGAGCCCACCAAACTTAGGCCGGCCCCTCTTGTAAATTTTTAAAATTGACATATAGCATACTATACACGCAGCAGAGTACAGAACGCATAGGTGTGCAGCTTGATGTCGTTTCACAAAGGGAGTCCACCTGTATAACCACCTCCCAGATCGAGAAACAGGACATTACCAGGACCCCAGAGCCCCCTGCCCCCTGTCACTGCCCCCTTGTCCCTCCCAAGGTGTCTGCTCTCCTGACTTCTGACTCCATAGACCAGCTTCATGTGCCCGTGCTTTCGAGCATGTGCCAATGACTGGAGTTGTGGGATCGTTTGTTTCAGTCCTGTGTCCCTGATGGTCTCCAGAGTTCAGGGTTCTAACCTGGTTCTTGCGTCTGTTGCACAGATGAGAAACTGAGGCTCACAGAGGCCATGCGACTTGCCCAGGTCTCATGGCTTGGGAATAGATCAGTGATTCAGACCCAGGCTGTAGCGCCCCAAAGCCCGTGTTCTTAACCATCTCGTATGTTTTCTTCTGACATTTTGCCTAAAATCCTGAGGTTGGGATGTTCAGGTTGAGATTGCTGGCCTGAGCAGTGTCTGCAGTGGCTGCTGAGAAGCTGCACCTGGATTTATCCCCAAGGCCGCACATCACCTGCCAGAGTGACTTGGCTGGCCAAGCCCATCCTGGGTGGGGTCGCAGGAGGCTTCAGCATGTGGGGCAGGCGGTTCCTCATCTCCCTGTGCGTCCCACCCCCGCCTGCTGCTGACAAGCGTGCCCAGGCTCTGGGAGAGAAGGTTTCAATTACACCAAGTCCAGCAGCTCCCGCTCTGTGCTGCCAGGGGAGCTGACTTCACTGGTCTCCTGCTCTGGGGCGTGGCTGAGGCTGCTACCCCTGAGAACCTTGGATTTCAGCAGTATCACCGCTCAGGGGAGGGAGCAGGAGTGGCAGGCTGGGGAGGGCAGCCTGGAGGCCCCTTGGAATGGTTGGAGGTAGACATAAGTGTTTCAGGCAGAGGAGGTTTGCTTTCTCTGTGGCCCGGCCCTCTGCCCCCACCCTTCCCCAGTCAAGAGGGACAGGTGGTGGCTGTCATTCTGCAGTTGGCCCCAGCCACAGAGAGATTTTGCCAACAATTCTGGAATGGAGCTACCCCCCAGCCTCTTTGGCCCAGAGAATGCAGCTTGACCCATAAAGCTGTAAGCACGCAGCTCCCTCAGCCTGGCTTTCTCTCCGGTATGACGGGAGTGGGTAGCAGGCGGAAATATAAGCTGTTTCACTAGGCTCAGCGCCCCTAGGACTGAAATTTAATTCAAAAAGCAAAATAAACTCACCCCTCTGGAGGCAATGGTTCATATAAAAATAAAGCCAGTATTATTATTATAATCCTAACAAGTGAGTTGCTGAACAATTTACCCTTTGCTGGCCACTGGGCCTCACATCAGAGATTGAATGGTGTAGCTCTGGAGCCAGACTGTCTAGGGGGTGAATCCTGCTTCCTCTGCTTAGCTGTGTGACCTTGGGCAAGTTACTTGACTTCTCTGTCTCTCTGTAAAACAGAGACCACAACAGTCCCTACCCCTTGGTGGTGTTGTGTTAATGCATTAATCCATGAAGAGCACTTAGATTACTGACATGATGAAGTCTCAGTAAACATGATGATGATGATGAAGATGTGTGTGGTGTCAATTACAGTCTCTGAGCGCTCTGGCGTGCTAGTAGTTTAGTATTCCTGGTTACAGACAGGGAAACTGAGGCACAGACAGGGTCAGTTCCTGGCCCAAGGTTTCACGGCCAATAAGTAGTGGAGGTGGGGTTTGAACTCAGCTGCCTGGTGAATGGCCAGTAAAACTATCATTGGCTTATTCAGGATTTATCACCTAAGGATTAAATTTATTTCAGAACACCCCTCCCCTCCCCCCCCCAAATACTTCCAGTAAAAACAGGACAGATGCTATTCACTTTATGTTCCATTTAAAATAATAAACATAGTTAACATTTGTTGAATGAATTGCCGCAATTCAGCTGCTGCATTTCCATTGTCTTATCGTTTCGGTTGTGTCCTGAGACCTTGGCGAGAAAGTTTTGAGGTCAGATCAAACTAGAGGCGCATCTTTTCTCGCCGCGACCGACATGCTCCTGAAAGATGACATGCCTGGATGGATGTGTGCGGACAGTCGCAGTGGGGTCTTAGGAGCAGTGAAGACCCGCCTAGTCTTCTGTGCCAGGTGTCCATCACCTGAGGGGTAGCTGCCGGTCGCCCTGGCTGGCTGGGCCCTTCTGACCTTCAGTCCCTCGGAGGGCTGTCCTTGGCATCCAGGCCCACTCTAACAAAGGGCCAAATCAGAGTGGAAAGACAAGGCTTCCGGTTTGACGACGTTGGGATGGCACAGGGCAGTCTGTGGAAATAATGTGTTATTTTCTCATTTAAGTTCCCTGAGCAGAGACAGGAAACTAGAGGACCAGAGAAGAGGCATAGAGAAGGAGCAAGAGGGAGAAAAAATGGTGGAGGGAGAGGGCAGAAGGAAGATTGGGAGGAGGGGCTAAAGGGGAAGGGGCGGGGCAGAAGCGGAGGCTGAGGGAGATGAAGTTGGTGACTTGCAGCTGGGTTTTTGGGCCCTGAGAAGGGCGGGGCAAGACCGAGTGGGAGGCAGATCCTAGTCCTGGGGAGAGGGTGGAGGGGGAGGAATGCGAGATGCAGCCGGGGGGGTGGGGGGGGGGGGGGGGGGGGGGGGTTAGAGAAGGGTACATGACTGTGAGAGGGGCTGCTAGGAGTTTTTAGTGCCAGAAGTGATTACAGGACACCTGATGGAGTGCCGCTGATGGGCAGACTGAGCCCTGCTGTTGGCCACATGGGTGATCCGGGGCAAAGTTTCTTTAGCTCTGGTCCAGTGCTCCGTGGTTGTGCCATATTGCCTCCAGGGCGGTGAGAGGGTAGACCAGAGGGAGACAGAGCTGAACCCTGCCTGCTCCGTGGTTTGGTTGGGGTGTCCATGGTCATCCCCACTGTTGATTGCCCTCCTACATCAGAGCTTCGCTGAGGACACCTGGCCCTCAGTGCCGGAGTGGGGAAGGCCCCACTGACACCATTCAGAAGAGAGGACACAAATAAACTCCACCGTGTGTCTCTTTAGTCCGGGAACAGCTCATGCTGATGGAGGCGTGCCTCTGTCGTGCGCCACTCATGCCAAGGGAGTTAAAAAAAGAAATACGGCGATCCAAGGGCTTTTTGTGGGCAGGGCAGAAATAATAAACCCAAACACAGAGTCAAGCCATTTCAGGAGCGAGGTCGTGTGCCTCATGCCGGCCAGCTCCGGGAGATCATCGCGGCTGCCAGAGGCGGCCAGGTCTGCACCCTCCTCAAGGGCCAGCCACCCTGTGGCAGGGCAGAGGTGAGTGGGCATGTTTTCTGCTAAAAGGATCTGCTTTTAATGTAGAGGGTTATTTGTTTCCCACCTTGGTCAGTTCATAGCTCCTCACGGTGCCCCTCCAGATTCACTCCAGGAAGACCAGCTCCCGGTGTGAGCTGGCCCGGCCCCTCTGTGCCTTGCACTTAGCGTTGAAGCCTTATGTTCTGCGAGAACTTGTTTCAAAGATGTGGACATTCGGGCCCAGGGATGTAACTGACTTGCCCAAAGCTTGTAGACAGCTTTGGTGGCAGTGATGATGACGATGGTGGTGATGATGAGGAGGAGGAGTATGAAAGACTGCTAGTCACTGGCCTGGCTAGCGTGTTAAATACTACCGTGTTAGGAATAGTAATGGCTAAGTCATGGCTGTCTGCTCCGTGCCGTGTGAGGTTCTGAGCAGCGCGGGGGCCCTTGATCTGGGATCGACTCTGTAAGGCAGACGCTGTATGCCCTTTGTACAGTGGAGGGAACGGAGGCAGGGTCAAGTCAGAGCCTGCATTCTTTCTGCTGAGCCATGCGCCGTGTGATGACCATGCCAGCTTGCTGTGTGTGGCATGACCCTGTGGGTGGGTGAGTGCCCAAGTGAATGGTTGGTGGCAGGACACCCTTCTATTCTAGATCCTTCCTCCTTGGCTCCGAGGACCCCTTCCTGCCCCCGCCCCCCCAACACACCTCCCACCACCCCTGCCCCCATCCCTTTCCCTGTGCTGTTTTCTTCTGAGGGATAGTTCAGCTGAGTTAATGGTAGTAACCATCACTAGTTATCTATTAACTTTAGTTATTGAAGGCTCTGGCCCTAAAAGTTTTTTTTCTGAAGATGACCAGTTAACTCTATTCCCTTTATTAGGGAAAAATGAAAATTGAATATTGCTGAATGCCCTGTCACCAGTGTGGTTCATGCTGTGAAAAAATTGAGTATTTCAGGAAAAAGTTGCAGAGAGAAATAAAAGAAGGAGAGAGAGAGGAAAGAAAGAGGTGTGTGTTTGTGTGTGTGTGTGTAGGGGGTTAGATTATCTGTAAGGTAAGAAATAAGCTTGAAATCGAGGATGCAGTCCCGACCTGCTCTGAAGTCCCCGGCTGTTTGCCTGGGCGGGTTCAGGGACCTCTTCCCGGTCCTCCAGCAGCCCCTCTGTTGTGACTTCCGTGGCCATCCTTACCAGGATATATGGCAGCATGGCTGTTTCCGTGGTCCACCCACATGAGCGTGTCCTGGGTTGGGGCTGTGTCTTGTCCTCTTGTTTCCTGACACAGTGCTGGCACAGAGTAGTGCTCATTGAACGTTTACTGAAATGACTTCGTACATGAAAGCTTTGTGAGGGAGGACCTTTATTTCACTCTGCCTGCTGAGAGCTCTAAATGCTTTTGTCCCTTCTTTCTGGATTTCTGTTGCCTGTGTGGACTGGGGTCTGTCTTACCTGCTAAAATAAACATAAACATTCTCTAATTTGAATTACGGGGATGCAAGTCACTGCGCACTTAATTTATTTGTGTCGTCAAATAAGCTGTTTAAGGGGCTAGTAAGTGCAAAACGTTCTATTTGGCAGGTGGAGTACAGAGTTGAGAGAGAAGCCAAGGATGTGGGCTTTGAAACCAGACCACCTGAGGTCAAGTACAGACCAGACGCTCTCTTCTGGTTTTAGGTGGTTATCCTGGGTAAGAGAGCACAGATTCTGGGTCTGGGTTTGAATCCTGACTCCACCATTTACAGGCTGTGTGACCTCAGGCAAATGACTTAACCATTCTGTGCCTTACTGGCCTCTTCATTAAAGTGGGATAGCTTCATGGCATGGGGTTGTTGTGAGGTTAAGGTCGTTGTGGGGCTTAAAGGAGTTAATAGATGGGAAGCACTTAGAACGGTGTTAGTATTTGTTATTGGCATTATTTGCTTTTAGTTAAGCTTCAGTGTCCTCGTGTGTCAAACCTGACGTTTTAGTACCTAAGTCTTCAAAGAATTGAGATGAGGATTGTATTAGTTTCCTCTGGCCGCCATAACAAAATACTACCGCAAGCCGCATGGCTCATGACAACAGAAATGTATTGTCTCACAGTCCTGGAGGCTGGAAGTGTGAAATCGAGGTGTATCAGCAGGGCCAGCTCCCTCTGAAACCTGCAGGGCAGTCATCCGGGATCTCCCTAGCTTCTAGTGGTTTGCTGGCAATTTTTGGCATTCCTTGTAGATGCGTCACCCCAATCCTCTGTTGTCACGTGGCGTTCTCTCTGTGTGTCTGTCTTCACATGGCTGTCTTCTTGTAAGGACACCAGTCATATTGGGTGGAGGGCCCTCCCTCCTTCAGTGTGACCTCATCTTAACTACATCTGCAGTGACCTTGTTTCCAAATAAGGTCACGTTCTGAGTTACAGGGGTTAGGACTTCACCATATCTTTTCTAGGAGGACACAATTCCACCCATCACAAGGATGAAATGAGACAATCTGTGTGAAGCATTGAGCATAGAAACTAGAACAAAGCAGCACCAGTGAACGTTAGCTGGGCTGTTATTGTTGTTAGACCCTGTCATCATTATCACGATGACGGCCCTTTGCTGGGTGGCCGTGGCGGTTGTCTGGACGTCTTTGAACCTCAGTTTCCCATGTATGAACTGTGAATGGTGTGGCCCGACTTGCTGTGAGAGCGAGATAGTTAACCCCGCTGATCTGCATCATCTCATCTCTGAGATGGGGGAGGGGAAGTAGAAGCACCTGCCGTGAGGGGCCGTCTCCCAGGAGGAATGGAGGGCGAGTGTGTGCCGGTGGCCCAGACACGCCATGCCCCCTGTGCTTGCTGTCCCTCCTTCTCTGCTGGTGCTTTGTGGCTCGGTGAGGACAAGCCCCCATCAGTACCACCACCCAGACCAGAGAAGGCTTCTCTGTCCCTTCCTGTGTCCAGACACGAGCTGGCTTGGGTTTTCCAGACCCCAGTTGCTTTATATTCAGGGTGGAACAATATATATGTTTTCCACTTGGGAGCTGAACAGATTTGCTACAGAGAAGTCTAGATATCTATGGAAACAGGCCTAATTTTAGCCTTGCCGCACTTCATGCCAACTCGGAGAGTGCGGTATTGGGTCAGGGCCCAGGGAATGAGGAAGGTGAGCCGGCCTGAAAGGGTCAGAACAAGCGCGGAGTAGCCAACGGACAAACAAGGATGGGAGGATGCTGCAGAAATCTGAGCCGTTACCGAGGGGCTGGCTCCAAGGAGAAAAGGGGTCTGAAGAGAGGGGCCTGGGGAGTGAGCATTTATCACGAATTCGTATTTTGAATCCAGGGATCTCCCTCCCCTCCCCCTCTGACTCTCCTGTCTAAATTCTGCTCATGTTCAGTCCACTTCAAGACCTTGATTTCCACTTCCCCACCTTTGGAATCAGCCTCTCCTGCCTGTATTCTGATCCGTCTTCTATAGTTCTGTTGAGGCATTAAGGCAGCCCATTTAGTTTTGAGGTTAATCCATGTGCCTTGCAGTCCCCCATTTGGTTTTGAGCCCCTCCAGGTAAGCCATGGTCCTTGTCACGTCTGTACGCTCAGCCTGGCGTAGAGTAGACCTGGAGAAAATGCACGCGGATTGGAAGTGGACGTGACTGGTGCTTCTGGCTGACCAAACCCGGGGTGGACGTTAAATGATGGAGTATAACAAAGTGTAAGGAACACTTTTGAGGGGAAGAATCCACTTGCGGGGGGAATGGAAATCGCCTGTAATTCTATTCAGGACATGGTGGGGAGGGCCACAGGCCAGGGGAGGCCGTGGTGTGATGGGTGTCGAGTGCGATGGGGCGAGGGAAGAAATGGATGGAGGTTATTTTAGGTCCTATAGGGAGCTTCACTTCCCTTGGGTCAGCCGTGTCCTTTCGGCCAGGTCAGCTCCTAGCAGGAGTCACCATAGAATATCAGACACAGGAAGAACCTCACACATCATCCAGGCCTCTGTGTTTTGAAGTGCGATATTTAAGACAAGCATTTTTACACGAATACTTGATTTATTTTAATGTGCATATATAAGCTATATATAACAAGCATGTCAAACGTGTCATTTCTCTGGTAGTCGTGCTTAGGGTGAGACAGGTCGTGGTAGACCTCCTGAAGACCCCATGGATTACAGGGTGGTGTTCACATGCGCCCATGGACGTGAGACCTGTAATAAGCGAGCATCGTGTTGTTAACCATTTGGAAGTAAGGCTTATGCGGATGGAAGAGGTTGCTGCTATGAATTCTTGTACTGAATTTCCCTATGCCTTGTTCTCTTCTCAGCAGGATGAGAAGCAACATGGCTGTGGTGCTGTCGGGAAGGTAGCGTGCAGGAGGTTGCAGGCCGGGCCACAGGGGTTCAGTTCAGCCCCCTCCTTTGAATGATAAGGAGGCAGGCGAGGCCGAGGTCGACCAGATGCCTTGGTAGACAGTGACAGCGCTTGAGGATTGAACCACAGCTGTTGTCTGCCCATCTTGACATCCTAGATAGAAAGTAAACTAGTTCCTACTGAGTGCTTGGGCACTTTATTAAATTATCTCATTTAGTCCCACTAACCATGTTGTGGTTGTGAAGCAAACATTATTTTTTCTTACTGCGCAACAAAAGGGAGGCTGAAAGTGAAGGACTTGAAATAACTTGCTGCGGCCTGTCCTGCGGGAAGACGTCGATCCGATGGTTCAGCAAGGCCCCCTCCCACGATATTCGCTGGGGCAGGGAGCTGCCAACCTCCCCAGATGAGCGTTTAGATTTTGGAAATAGAAACACCTGCAGAGGTGTGGGGCCATTTGCCTCCTCCTGGGGAAGCTCTGCCCGGTGAGTAATAGAACCAGGCCAGAAGTTGCTCAGGCCAGCGGGCGAGCCTGACGGCTGGGTGGGAGTGTTCTGGGCAACGGGATGCCTCCCTCTTGGGTGGCCCTGTTCCTCCAGGCCAGTGAAGGCTGTTTGTCTGGTGGGAGAGCAGGCTGCCGATCCCCCTTACTCCCCCTCGGTTCCCCCCTGGGTATTACAGTGGGGAGTGAGCAGCCCCAGCTCAAGGGGTGAGTCAGACCAGAGCCCAGAATAGAAGCCGGAGGGCATGTGTGCGAAGGCCATCCTTATCCCAGTCATTTGGGTTTTCAGATTCGTGTTAAAGATGATTAAGCTTTTATATATAACAGTTTGCAGACTGCTTTAGGATCATTTGTTAGTGTCGCCTGGCAGCATCTCTGTGAGTTAGCCACACCCCTCATAGGGTGATTAACTGGATCACCCAGGGCCCAGCTCACTATTTATGCACTACCAGGGTCCTCCCAACTCCCTCATTCATTCATTCGTTCGTTCACTTATAAGAGCACTTTTATTAGGCATCTCCTTTGCAGGTGGCTTTGTATTTGACAGCACCCCCTTTTCATGGCAGGGAGTATCTGATATGTGGTGAAAAGGGAAATGTTGGTGTTCCTGTTTGCACAAGCATACTAGCCCCCATTTATTGAGACTGTAAGCTCCTTGTTTTATTTCTCTGTCTCTAGTGCCTAGAAGAATACCTAGCACACGGTAGGTGCTCTGTCAACATTTGTTGAAAAACAGCGAATGAACTGAGTGTCTGCTATGTGTTTGGCACTGTGGGAGGTGCTTTACATAAAAATCTTTCTAATTCTCCCAACAACCCATCCTGCGTCATACCTGTCTGTCCCCCATTTTAGCGTACCAGCTGGTGAGCATTTACCATTATTGTAAGCACTTGCATAGCAGATGATTCTCATCATGACTGAGTAATGTAGCTCCTATTATCCTCATTGTGCAGATGAGGCACAGAGAAGTTAAGTAACTTGCCTAAGGTCACACAGACCCTTTAGCTTTAACCTGTTTCTCGCTGTCCAATAGAACTTTGCGTGTGATGGAAGTGCTCTAAATCGGAAGTTAAGCACCTCTTCCCCCTCCCAAGATTTTACAAGAAAAAAGTAGTGTAGCTGAATTCTGTACTAGAGAGAACTCTGCCTGATCCCAGAGTTTTAAACAATCTTCCCGCTTTTTTCCCCCATTTTCCATGTGTAGAGCAATGAATATTGCCGTGAAAATCAAGATCTCATTGTTCTAAGTGTTTTTAGCTCCAGACACAATTCTACCCACTGCACTTCTTAGTAAGGGGGTTGACCCGTATGTGGGCTTGTGAACTCACTGTTCCCACCAAATGACTCATTTAGGTTGAAAACATTTATTTATTTGAAGTGGAGTTGTGTCAGTATCATGCTGAAAAACACAAGATGCTGATATTCCTTACCAGGATGTTCTGTAATGAAAGCAAACAAACAAAACCTCCTTCTCAGTATAATGGTGATAACATTTCGAGGTCAGGCTGGGAAGGAGAGAGTCGAGCTGAAATTATCTGCAGTCTTGATGGGTGGAACAAATGGCTGCAGCCTGTGGGCATAGTGGCTAGATTTTTCTGCTCCCGACTGCACCTCCCCTTCTTGGGGATGGGTAAGTGAGGGGGGTCCTGTGTCAGGGTGGGGTGACAGAAGAGAAAACAGAGGTCACTGAATTTGGTCCATAGAAGAGGTCAGATCCCATACTTTGTGATAAAAATTCACCCAAATGTTTTCTGCATGGTGGACTGGGGCTGTCATCCATGCCTGTGGCCCATCCAGAAACTGAACCAACCTAGAAGAAGGGCCAGGAATCTGGGTTATGAGCAGACCTGGAGTAAAGGTGATCAGAATACAGGCAGTGATTGCCAAACTTAGGGACCACAGGCCATGAGCGCTTTGGATTCTGAGAAGTGGAAAAGGAGAAACATGGCCACTGGCCTCTGGGGAAAGCCTTGTTCTGAGGGCTTTGATTGACCAGTTAATTCACATTCCTCTTCCTTTTGCTGTCTCAAGGCAGTTGTGCATCTTCATAAACCAGCTCCATCTCTTTGTCTGTCTATCTACCCACCCATCTACCTACTCACTCACCCATCCATCCATCCATCCATTCATCTACTTACCTGTTCTTCCATCCACTCATCCACCCACTCATCCACCCATCCATCCATCCACCCATCCATCCACCCATCCATCCATCCATCCATGCATGCATCCATCCATGCACCCACCCACCTACCCATCCATCCATCCATCCATCCATCCTTCCATCCATCCATCCATCTATCTGTCCCTCCATCCATCCATCCGTCCCTCCATCCCTCCATTCAGCATTTGAGTCTTGTCTCTCCATGGTATTGGGGATAACGTGGTGAACAAGGTACCATCCCTACCCTCAAGGAGCTCACAGTCTTGTCTGGAGACATATGTGGCCATATGTTTCTGAAGCAAGCAAAGGATGGCTTGGATGCCCTGCACTGCAAGGCCAACTGCACCTTTTGCTCATGTAGCCTTCCTGAATAACATGAAGCCAGCATTGGTTTCTCTACTTCCCCTCTTGTTTTTATCATATATGTACTTACTATGTTTAATGTGCTTTGGGTATTTAGTTTATACTCACTGTAGCACTATACTGCATCTTTAGTGTAACTTTCCTGATAATAGAGGCCTCCATGTCCTCTCTGGGACCCGGCTCAATTGCAGCCCTGGTGGGAACGCCAAGATTATTGAAGTAAATTGGAGTCCATTAAACCTGGAAGGGACCGTAACAGTCGTCCGTGATTTGAAGGGGAGCACTCCCAGCTTTCTCCTCTTTACCGCTCTCAGATAAGGCCGCTCAGGGTCAGTTCTCTCATGAGCCATGGCCGGTTGGTGGAATAAGAAAGGGAAACCTTGCCCCTCCCTGAAGGTAGAAGTTCACCGAAGCCCGATACACCTCCACACGCTTCTCAGTCACCTGGAAACGGGAGGGGTTGGTTTTGCTGGGTTAACAACTGTGGGCTGTCACTTATTTACTTTGCATTCAGGTAAAACTGAAATTAAATGTGAGCATGCCAGGCAACTCATTTGGTTACACAAAAACTCCAGGGTGCTTTTGGTGTCTTCAAGTTAAGGAACCACAATTTAAATCTTGAAAGTAAAGGCACTCCTACTCACCTTTGATTCCTAATAAGGTTCACCCGAGCCCAGAATGAGACCAAGGCCCGGCCCGTCTCCTGGAGCTGGGGACGGCGTTGTCCAGGCATAGTGAGGTGTTCCACCCCCTGCCCCCCATCATGAGGCAGGAGGCCGTTGAGCAAGCCGAGAGGGCAGGGATCCCCTCTACTGCTAAAGGAAAGAGGGACACCGACCTTAAGGGGGTGTACTTTGTGTCAAGGACTTAACTCATGTTTTATGTTAATCGTCTTGGTTACCCAGTGAGGCCGTATTAATCTCCACTTCAGCAGTGAGGGAACTGAGGCTTACAGAGCTGACATGCCCAAGATCAAACAGCTGTTGGGGGTCAGAGCTGGGACTTGAACCCTAATCTCTTGGCTCTTGGGTGCCCAGTTGTCACACGCTGTGTGGAAAGGTAGAGACAATGAATTCCCTGCTGAGGCTCTGTGTGGCAGGAACCTACTTTCTGGATCACATTCTCATGATCTCATGCAACTCGCTTGACTTCTGTGCCTCAGCTTTTGCATCTATAAAACAGGATAATAATAATAATGATAATGTTTTGTAGGATTAGTAGGGATTCAATGAGATTATTCAGATAAAGCCTGGGACGTTGTAAACCCCAGGCACAGGTTATCCCTAACAAATAAATAGCTGTAAGAGTAACATCAATGATCATTATTGTTTTGATGATTTTTAGTTCTGGTAACAATTTTGACCATTGTATTACTGCACTGCCTGTTCTTTGTTAAGAGAGTTGTTTTATTAATGAAGATGCAGCTGTCATATAGGAACTTATGTCTTATAACATCAAGCCACATGCAACATCATGGTGGCCACCAAGGACGTGTAGCATCGCTGGAATTGGAACCCAGGGCTGTCTTCCCTCTGCATCCCACCCTACCTCTTGTTGTACTCTTGTGTCCCGGCTGGCACTCAGCTTTGTCTCCCATGGTCCTGGTGACTCTGCTTCTGGCAGCCACTGTGTCAGGTAGACCCACAGTGAGTGAGTTTATGGTCTAGTTGTGGGTGAGTCCAAAGCTCAACACCGGGAAGTGGAAAGACAATACAAGATTGTAGTGTTCAAGGCCCCGAGCCATCTCAGGGCTAGGCTTGAGTACCTGCTCAGTGACTGTCATCAGCCCCCTCCCTGGGAAAGTCCTGTATTGTTCATGGCACGTTTCAGATGTCACCATCCCAGTGAATCCTTCCCTGATAAGATGGACCTTCACCACGGGAAGGTGACTTCTGTTGTCACCTTTTCTGTGGTGCTACTTCTTAGGGGGTTGTGTGGCTCATCTCCTCCACTGGCCGTGAGCTTTTGAGGATGGAGCACTGTGTCGCTGTTAGAAACTTCCGGTTCTTACCCAAATCCAGTCCTCTTCTTCTGAGGACACAAACTGTTTCTCTTCCCTACCCTTTTTCAGTTAGGCGGGGCCACCTGCCTGCTTCTGGCTAAAGGCTGGTGAGCAGAAGTGACTTGCCTACCTCCAGCTACAGCGTTTATTTAAGAGGCACTCGCTAGTGGGGCTGGAGCAGGGTTGGTGAGTGGCACCAAACACAGGGTAGGAGAAGTCTGCGAACCCTAGGATCAGTGGTCCTCACGGCAACGCTGAGAGACCAGGCACAGCACAGCAGTGTGTCCATTGTGCAGGTGACAAGCCTGAGGCTGTGTGAGGTTAATCACCTGTTCAAGGTCCCACAGCTGTGATTCATGTCCAGGTGTGATTTGTTCTGTGACAATATGCTGCCATTGGTGGTTTCCGGTTTCTTGTGTTGTTGCATTAATTGTAGGCTACAGGGGTGTGTGTTTGTGTGTGAGTGTGTTGGTGGGTGTGGAGTGGGCAGGAGGCAACATCTAGCAAGACTGCAGGGCTTTGCTCCTTCTTCAGAGTGAGTGAGAGTGAAGTCTGGCATCCTTCGCCCAGGTGGTGGCTGCACTTGGTCACCAGGTTAACTGAGCGGAAAACTAGTTACCTTTTATTTCTTTGCACACGCCAGTTTCCCTTTATTGTTGAGCTTTGGTGAGAATAGCAGGACGAGGCTGTGTTTACTGACCTTTTCCTCACTGCACAGACGGGAATAAGGAGGGTGGGAGCAGGAGGAGACGGGATGGCTGCCTGGCGGTGCCGCCTCCTTACACGCTCAGCCGAAGGAGACTTGCCAGCCTCGCCCACCCCTGACACCCCGGGATGAAGGGAATGGACACACCATTCCAGTTGTTGTGGCAGTTGGAGTGGCTGGCTGGCCTGGGGGGTTCAGGGCAGTGGCCTGGCGGTCCAGCTGTCAATTTGTCTCCGCTTTGTTCTGGTGACTCCAATGAGGCTCACATGCCTGAGCACTCAGTGTGTGCCAGGCACTTCCCATGCATTTGTTCTCAGAGCAGTCTCCTCTGGGCTCTGGATGGTTCTGCTGCCCACTTTACAGAGAGGACCTGAGGCTTCGGTGACCCACTTCCAGTTCACTTGGTGTTGAGCAGAGGGACCAGTGTTGCACCAGAACATTCTGACTTGAGTTCCTGCCATGATTTCTCTTCCAGGCCTTTATCTTGTCTGGGCTACAGTTTTATTTCCTATTTTGAAAATGAAGACGGTGGGAGATGCAAACATTTATTTGAACACCTGTTGTACACCAGGTCCTATATTTAGGTTCTGAACATTACCGTATCTAAAGCTTATTTTAAGCCCTGGGCTTAGGTATTGTTTTGTAGATTTTTTTCTTAGTATTTTTTATTTTTAATTGTGGCATGTGTGGCGCAATGCATGTAACATAAAATTACCATCTGAACCATTTTTAAAGTATGTGTTAGCAGTGTTAAATACATTCACATTGCTGTGTAGCCAATCTCCAGAACTCTTTTCATCTTGCAAAACTGAAACTGTACTCATTAAACAACAGCTCCCTTTTCTCCTCTCCCAGCCCTGGCAGCCGCCATTCGACTCTGTCTATATGAGTTTGACTACTCTAGGTACCTCATATGAGTGGAATCCTACAGTATTTGTCCTTTTGTGACTGACTCCTTTCCCTGAACATAATGTCCCCAATGTTCATCCATGTTGTAGCATGAGTCAGAACATCCTTCCTATCTAAGGCTGAATGATATTCCGTTGCACACACATACACCACATTGTGCTTTTCCCTTCGTTTGTCAATGGACAGTTGGGTTGTTTCCACCTTTTGCCTATGTTTTCTTGATTTTATTAATCCATTTGGACCAAGGGCACACAGCTGGATTTAAACCCACGTTCCTATTTGATACATGACTTCTGACTTCTTTTATTCTAAGATTCCTTGACCTGTAGGAGTTGAGAAGAATTTTGATTTACAAGGGAATGATATTTTTTTGTAAAGGGTCCGTTGGAGAAAGTTCTAGAAATGTTGGCTGCGGCTCTTCAGGCTCCTCCTGTAACCTGGCTGCCGTGGTGCTGCTGCTTTTCTACGTGAGCTTCTGCAGTGGCTTGGTGGCTGGTTAGGAGCCATCCCTGAGAGTGTGAGGTGGGAGGGTGGCCTGGAGCAGAAAGAGCGGAGGATGCCTGGTTTCTGGCTCTGGCCCTGCCTCACTGGACAAGCCTGGGACCATCCCTTCACTGCCCTCGGCTCCATTTGTCAGCTGAAGAGTGAAGTTCTGGATGACCTCCAGTACCTGGAGTTTTCACGTGTCTTTGAAGTCTGGCTCTGTCTGTCTGTGCTGCTCTTAGAGACGTGTATTCACCTGACTCTTATTAAGCCTGGGATGGCTTTGGACCCTTGGACATCACTTCTTCCAGAAGCCTGGTGGGGACCTAGTTTATATCACCAGAATCCAGAGGGGAAAGCTTTTTGTTTGTATTCTGTTGGTGCCCATTATTTCCCCAAGGTAGACTTTATGTACTGACTCCATCCCAGTTGGTTGGGTTCCTGTAAAGCTTTTGTCTTTGTTTTCCTATTTTAAGACTGTCTTGAGATGCCATTCTGAAATTAGCAAGTATGGTAATATAACATTATTGTCATGATAGAGCTTTGAGTTTGCAAGCATGCTCCCTTGAGGCTTGAGTTTTTTCTCAAGCCCAGGGCCTGATAAATGGATGGTCATGGGGCTTCTGGTGGTGCTGGCAAGGTTCCTGCGAGGTAAACCAGTTTCTGTCCAATCCAAGCTGTCATCATTTTCTACTTAAAATAAGTGTTCTGTTTAAATAGGAGAGCATTAAGTGCTAATTGCTAACATTTACGTATCAACAGCTATAAGAAAGAGGTCTTTGCCTAGTGTCTTCCCAGGAAAGGAACTGCGAGGGAACGCTTACTTTATCCTTACCTTCCTCTGACTGCATCATTTCTTAAGGTTGCATGTCCATTGGGAATATTCATTGCTCTCATCTCTTGAACTCCAGTGTTATGGGGCTTCCTTGCTGTTTGAGTTTCAAAAGCTCATGGTGGATTGTCTCCTGCCCTCGAGGGGAGTCTATTTTTTTTGGCTTCTAGCTTAGAACGATGGGGGCACGTGGGTGATGAGGTGGGCTCCTAGAGGTCACCCAGCTCTGTCTACCCCGTGAATCTTGACTTAAGATGCTGTTTTAGCCTTTTCTGCTTACTCTGGGAAAAACAAAAATTGACAAAAAAGGAAAAGAAAAAGATAATGACAGGTTCATCTGACAGCTAATCTTAGAGGGCCTTGTCTATTTTTCAGAGCCTACATTTAGAAACAAATTCAGATGTGTCAGCCATTTGTAAGAGTACCTGTGTGTGCCAGGTGAGCTGTAAAGGGTCTGCAAACACGTTTTATTAAATCTGCATAGAAATCGTTGCAGATCACCGTTCTTTCAGCTCAGTGAACTGTGCTTAGGTGACTCACCTACTGTCACATGGCTCAAAGGGGACGGGCTGGCCTTGGGCTCAGCGCTGGCCTCCTCTGAGTTCAGGGCTTTCTCCCGGTTCTCCCATCACAGAAGACCTAGTGGCTTCTCATGTTGACCCAGAAGTGATGCTGAGACCCAGTTCCGGTGGGATTCTCCCTCTGTGTTTGTTCTCTTTGCTGATGGTCAGTAGATCTCTTAGTTTATCACTTCTAGGAGGTGGAGAGACCTCAGAGGCTGTGCTTCAGCCTCTTCATTTGGTCTTCTCTGAGGCCCTGAGAGCTTGGACCCCCCCTACAGCTAGTTCCCTCAGGAACGGCTCCTGTCCCCCTTCCCTGGAGACGTGTGTGGCTGTCTGGATGGAGAACATTTCCAGAGGAGCATGGCTACCCGAGAGCTGTTGCAGTCACGATTCAGCACTCACTCCCTCTGGTTGGACTCTGCACGTGGAACATTCTGGAATCTCTTCAGTGGAAGTCTGGCATGGAACTCTCTTCCACTGTTCCCCCAACATTGGCTCTGTCCCTGCTTCTAAAAACAGAGGCCATTCCTTAGGCATACTCACCATCCAAGGGCTGGGTCCACCGAGGCCTCACTAAGCAGCCGTGAGGGGAAAGGTCCGTCTCAGAAGGCTCAGCCTGAATCCTGACTCCATCATTTATTGTATTTTCTTAACCATTTTTTTTTTCCTTTTGCTTCAGGATGATTAGCCCTGAGCTAACATCTGTGCCACTCTTCCTCTACTTTTTGTATATGGGATGCCACCACAGCATGGCTGTCAAGTGGTGTATGTCCACACCTGGGATCCGAACTTGCAAACCAGGCCACTGAAGCAGAGTGCATCCAACTTAACCACTCTGCCACAGGGCTGGCCACTATTCTCTTAACCTTTTATGCCTCAGTTTCCTTGTCTTTAAAAAACGGAGGTGGTGCTGGTGAGAGTAACCCCACGGTGTCGCTGCAGGACTCGTGAGGACAAGTGTTTAATGAAGGCGGGTATTTTTGTTTTATTCACTGTTGAATCTCCAGATTGGTGCTCAATAAATATTCATTGAATGGTTGAATAAATAAGGAATCCTCTCTCTAAGTCTCATTTGCCTCCCTTTGAAAAATAAGATCATCAGTGGTTCTTAAAGGGGGCCTTTCCCATAACTCCGTGACTAAGCCTCGCTCCTGAAATTCTCACTCGTTATTTCTTGGGTGGAGTTTGTCATGCATGCTGAAAACAGATTCCAGGTGATTCTCATGAGCAGCCCTGGTTAAGAATGACGGGCTCGTTGGCCTCCGAGGTCTCCTGCTCATTCTGTGTTGCACAGGTGGATGGAGTGGCCCATGGATTGCCAGGGTCCTCTCAGTGCTCATTCTATCCCTCCACCTCCCACTCATCCTTCAAGACCCAGCTTCAATGTCACTCCAGAAAGATTCCCCTATCCTCCTCCGTTGGAAAGCACCCCTCTCTGCGGAATGCCCAGGGTCCTGCTCCTCTGCTCCTATAACACCACTATCAGCTGGTTTCAGGTGTGTCTTCTCTATCAGGCCATAGGCTAGTTGAGGGCAGAGTCTCACCTGATTCAGCATGGTGTTCCCCCCCCCCCCACCCCCATAGCACCTCCCTCAGGCTCCTGTATCTAGATGACATCATATATATTTAAATATGTTACCAGTAAATATATGGATGACTATTTCAAAAGCTAACTTCTTTGGTTTTATATTTATAAGTCACAACTATCCGCCCCAAGATGCCTTCTGTTCTTACTCAGACCAGTGACAAAGGATGTCTTTGTTACACTGGTCTTTTTTTTAATAAACCAGAGACATTTTGAGGGGAAACAATGATTTTCTCTTCCTTTGTAATGAGCCTTGATGATTAGACTATCTTTTCCATTCTGTTTTATTTTTGCTTTCCTAGAATTTATCAAGTGGCCTCTTTTTGGTGAAGGTTACCTTTCAAGTGAGGAAGAGAGCTTGATTAGAGCACTGAGGGATTTACTTGGCGTTTTTTAAAAATAAGGGGCGTGATGGAGAGGCGTGATGGAGAGGCCTGATGTGCGCAGATGGGTGAGAGGTCAGCCCTTGAGCTATTAAAAAGGGGCCTTCACACTGAGGAACTGAAACTGATGCTCCGAGGACAAGATGTTTTTTTTACTGGCAACTGCTAAAGTAATTAATAGTTACTTTTATTTTCGAATTTGTTTTATATTTAACCAAGCATCCTGTCCAATCCTTCTATGCCCAGGGCAAGGTCCTTTTTTTTTTCTTGAGCACATTAATAATTACATTCATCTATTATGAATTCACATTAGCTATTTGAGTGTGATGTTTGTTTTATTTTATTTTTTTTGATTCAAATGGATTTCAGAATCAATTCCAGAGTGCCTTGGTAGACTACGTAATCCCCAGGAGGCAACTCGGTCTTCTTGTTCAGCACGTAAAAAGGCTGCTCTGGGCATCCAGCCGGCCTCCTGCCTGCCTTCCTGGTTGGGACTGGTTGGGGCCATGCTGAGAGCACAGTTTTACTTTCACACTAGCTTCCTCTTGTCCACAGCTGAACCAGGAGATGTGCTTGGTGGTGTCCCTGGAGTGTTGAGAGCAAAGAGCAGAAGGAAGAGTTTGTTTCCATCCATCTGTCCATCCATCCATCCATCCATTTATCCATCCAACCAATGAATATTTAGCGCCCACCGCAAGGTAGGTTCTGAGGATACAGAAGACAAAACAGACAAAGTCTTATCCTTGTGGACATGCTCCTGGCCCCAGACTCTTCCCAACTCAGCATATGTGGAAAGAGAAGCCTCCTTGCTATCCTAGGCTTACTGATTGAGGCCTCACAACTCTCTGTGAGGTAAGTGTTATTAGGGATTGTACACATACACACACGTATACCTGTAAACATTATATTAGTGTGTGATGTTTTGCGAAATAGTTAGAGCTATGGAATCATGCAGTCTGAGTTTGAAAATAAACTCTGCCATTTGTGTGATGCCGAACAAAGGACTTCAACATTCAGAACCTCCAGCCTCCTTTGTTGAATGAGGCTCATGATTGGACTAAGTCTCCGGGTCACAGATAACATGTGAAGTGCTTAGCAGACGGCCTGGCTGCAGAGGGTAAGCACTTAAGAGGTTGGAACTGTAGCAGGGGAGGAAAAATTTCCCTCTGCCCTCTTAGGTTCAGTGGCCAGGCCTGTGAAATAAGCTGACAAAAGAGAGTAATAGGAGAAAAGTGTACCCATTTGATTAGATGTTGAAGGTTTTATGTGACACCAGGCAGTGGGAGGAGGCTTCATAAAAAGAAGAGACTGCCAAAGAGGCAGCTAGGATGGGAGGCTTTTACGCTATTCTGACAAAGGACGAGAAGTTGGTAGAAAAGTGACAAGACAAAGGAAAGAGATTTCTGGACTTTTTAGGGCCAGTAAATTGTGGAAAGGTGAATATATGGAGGACACTAATGGTAGAAAAGGCTTTTTTTTAGCATGGTTTGTTTATGTAGATTCTTCTCGGTGCCATCTCTGTCTCTGCTGATAAAGTCATTCTCACCTTCCTGGTGTGGAAAGAGGAGGACACCTCCACAGGGGGACTTTATGCCCTGCTTTCCGGCACATGGAGGAGGGCAGGAGTCATCCTGTGTCTGCTTTTTCTCAATTAACTTCTGCCCAAAATAGCTCTTATGCCAGATTTTCGGGTGGCATATTCTGATCCCCTACAGTGTGGATACACAGTTGTGGTGTAAACCTGCGTGGGAGTGGGAAAGTAGCTTCTCTCTAGTTTCAGAGCTCACGCTTTCGCCCATAAGTCTGGAGTTCTTCCTGGATTCAGTCCTTACGGAGGATGGCCCTAGATCCAGTTTGTTGTCAGAGAGGCAGCTTGTGGCAGAGAATCTGGAGGCTGGGAGCTCCCTGGTTCTACCGTGTAATTGCTGGCAGTCTCAGACATGTACCCTGACCTCTCCACGTCTCACTTGTCTCATTTCTGGACTGGGACAAGGATGCTAATTTCTCTTTGGCCTGTTCTTTTCTGGTCACCTCCTTCACTTCCTTCAAGTCTCTGTTTAAATTCCACATGGAGGAGGCTTCCTCTGGCCCCCCTGTTTATCGCTGCCCCGTTGCCCAGCGTTCCTGATCCCTTTTGCTCTGCTCTGCTCTTTCTGTTGTTTCTGTAGCACTTATCACCTTCTGACATACTGTAGGATTTATTTTTTTTAATGTATTATGTTTATTTTTAATTATCTCTTTCCCCCCATTGGGATGTAACCTCATTAAGGGTTGGGATCTTTATTTATTTTGCTCCTAGGCCCCCTTGAAATTGCCTGACCCAAACAGGTATTGTGAATAGTTGAACAAATTATGGAGAAAAGGAAAAACGTCGGCAATTTCTGACTGCTGTCACCTTGGAGCTGGCCTGGCTCTGACGGCTAGGCCCTGGTGTTTTCCTCTTGGATATGAAGAATTTCACAACACACTGACATGTGACAAGGTCGCTCTGTGATGGTGATAGAACAAGACGAAAACAAGACCGCTCCATAATCAAGACTGAGCACAGATTAAAAACAAGAACACTGTGCAGTCCACAAAAATGACCAAACATCCCCTCTCTCAGCTCACAGGAATGACTGCTCTTTCTTTATCAATTACAGCTACAGCCCTGCTCTGTTCCTCCTGCCTCCTTGGTAAAAGTTACAGAGATACCCGGTCCTAGAATTCCTGCTTTATGACAGCACTCGCCAGAGCAGACTACACGTCTTTGAACCCTCCTCCAAATCACTGAACAAGTCCAAAGTGTATAATGACCACCTCCTGACACCCTCTTACTGAGACACCTACGATTCTGGGTGGCATGGTTATAAACCCAACTTTATTTGACTAAAGGGGTGTAAGCGGGTGTTCCTGGTGGTCTTCGGTGGGAGGCTTCAGCATCATGTCTCATGGTGAATAAAGCTCCGTAACTGAGCATCACTATACAGCTGTGTAGGTTGTTGATACAGGTTGAATGATATTGAACAGATGTGTTATCTGCTGGGCCTGAATTTTCTGATCTACAAAATGAACCAGTTGACCAGATGACTCAGTAGGTTTCCGTGCAGTTGTCACATTCTGTAATGCCTGAGTGTTGCTAACTTAACTGTGTGTTAGACATTGTAAGAACTTTAAAAGAAGTAGAAGCAGGAGGTGGCATCTTAGAATTCCCTCCTGGGCAGCAGCGCTTACTTGCTGTGTCTCCCTGGGCAAGATACTGAACCTGAACTTCAGTTTTATTAACTGTAAAATTGTGATGATGTTAATTAATAATAATATTAATTATAATAATAATAGCATAAAATTTCCAAGCGCTTACTCTGTGTTACCTGAATCAAGCTCCCATTAATTCTCACAATAACCTTATGTGGTAAGTGCTGTTATTCCATTAAACAAGGGAGTCACAGAGAAGTTAAGTAACTTTCCTAAGATCACAAAGCTAAATGGTGTCTGAACTGGAATTCGAAGCTAGGTCTTTGACATATTAAGTCACATATTATTGTATTGTGACTTCCAAGCTCAAACTCTTAATCACAACACTTCAGTGAACGAGGTGGCTGCTGCTTAAGAAACATCCAGCAGGATTTAGTATGAACCCTGCATTAAAGGGTACACAGTTTAGTTTTTAATTTATTTTATTTTATTTATTTATTTATTTATTTATTTATTTATTTTTTGAGGAAGATTAGCCCTGAGCTAGCTACTGCCAATCCTCCTCTTTTTGCTGAGGAAGACTGGCCCTGAGCTAACATCCGTGCCCATCTTCCTCTACTTTCTATGTGGGACGCCTACCACAGCGAGGTGTACTAGCACTGCCATGTCTGCACCTGGGATCCAAACTGGTGAACCCCAGGCCAGCGAAGCGAAACGTGCGTACTTAACCGCTGCGCCACCGGGCTGGCCCCAGGGTGGAGTATTTTAATGACCCTTTAGGTAACATGTCGGGTCTCTGAAGCAAGAGTGTGTTGGGAGGGGCGTGCTGGAGGTGGGGTGGAATTCTGATAGTGAGGTGAGGGCCCCAAATCCAGCTGCTGCCTTTAAACCGTCTACCCTATCCCCTCCACTCTGAGTCAGCCTTAAATGGTCCAAGGTTTAAATTGGAAGATGTGCTAGCCAGATTATCCTTCCAAATAGGGTTATAAAATCTTCCTGTATTAGAGGGGAGAAGAGGTGCTGCTGTGGAATTTCACATGATGATGACGATGATGATGATACTGCCGTCTACCATTTATTAGGTGTTGTATGCCAGACACTGCATTTAGCATTTGCTGCATTCCCTCATTTAGCACTTCCAACAAATTCATTGCTAACCCCTTTGCAAATGAGGAAACTGAGGCAGAGAGGCTCAATTATCACCCACAATCACCAGGTCTGGTAGCCTAGATTCAAACTAGGTCCTTCTGACCTAGTCAGAATGTCTAAGATTCTGCTCCCTGGTTTCCTTACGGATAATCCTAGGATATGAGAGCTATTATCTAGAAGCATCATTTTTTAGACAGGAAAACAGAGTCTAAAAGAGGTGAGGTTTGAAGGCCATGTTGCTGCTGGTGGGGGGACCTGGGTTAGAGCCTCGATCTCCTCATCCTCAATCCACAGGGTTAATTTGCCTTTTACCTGATGGATTTAAATACGTGTGCTTGTGGCCCGTGTGGTTACTCCGACAGGAGTATGGGCCCCCTTTCTTTTTCAGTTGGAAAAGGTCTAGGGCTATAGAGCCAACCCGCTCATGCTCCCATCTACCCCTCCCTGCCGTGTGGCCTGGGACTTGTTATTTAGTCTCTTTATGCCTTTCTGTTTCCTCATGTGGAAAATTGAGATAACAACCATCCTTGCACCATGGGGTTGTAATAGGAATGAAAGGAATTGATATATTTAACACTCTTAACCCAATGCCTGGTACATAGTGAGTTATCAGTAAGCAATGCCTAATAATGTATTCCATCACTTGTTTGAAGGTTATAGTCCTAATGGGAGTCTGTTCCATGATGCTGGAGTTTCTGTCCTTGCACCCTAAGACCCATATCCCCCTGGGAATATGGATGCTGTTGAAGATGTTGGTGGGGTTGTGGATGGTGGGTGGAGAGGCACTGGTTCATGAAAAAATGACATTTGCTTGCCAGGCCCACCTTGCGGTTGGGGGCATCTGTGAAGTGGACCTGCCTGTTTGTCTGCTGGATCTGGAGTTTGGGAGACAGCTTTATCTTGATGCAGTATCCCATCCTGGGTGACTCAGGGAGGCAAAGACATTGCCTGGAGATCGAAATTGATGACACATCATTGCCCCTGGACCAGAAATGGCACAGGACATATCCTGCTCATCTTTTTATGCATGGTCCCTGTGACAGAGCAGGTGCTTGCTGAGTGAATGGGCCAGGAACTGTCCTCCATGATGGAGTCCAGATGAAGTAGATGGGGTGAGCAGGTGAAGAACACGGAAGCAGAGTGAGTGAAAAGGGGTGGGGGTGGGCTGGAGGAGAAAAGAGTTAGCCTTTATCATGCAGCAGATTTTTAAAATCCTTTTAGAAGCCCTAGAAGGTAGTGAATATGGTTCTCCAGTTAGGGGACCAGAAGAGGAGTCTCAGATAAGTTATTTGCCCAGGGCTAGTTAAGGATGGATTAAGTCCCTCTGGGATGAACCCAAGGGACTTGCCTTGAGTAATTAGTTGAATACTAGTTTATTCACAATGAGGGATCCTTAATTGTGAGTGGGCATGCCTTTGGTGAAACCACTAGGATTTATGGGCCCAGGCCCTGGCAGTATGGAAGGAGTGTTGGGTATCTGTCTTAATATGGCTTCAGGAATACCTCCCTTTCCCCAGGTACTCTTTCCTTCTCTTCCTTAATCCTGGAGGGAATGGTTATTACTCTGAGTGATTCAGTGGCTTGTGGGCGGTAGGGGAAAGGAGTAGAGCTGCTGGCCCCCTAAACATTTAACACCTGCTCTTTCTCCCACTGCCTCCTTGGGCTGTGAGCCTGGCTTAAAACCACTTAGCCGTCATCTTGTTTCCCTCCTTGTGTACTATATATTTCATATGTAAATACGTTTGTCATGAAAAATAGCGGGCGGCTGAGATGGACTGGGTGGCAGAATTTTGATGAGTTTTTTCCTGATAAGCACCCACTTGTGTGTACTCTGAGCTTTCACTGCAGATAGTAGCAGTAGCATCATTCTAGTAAAAAAAAAACCTCCAGGGGACGTCAAAAAAATCTGTGTTGCCTGATTTAGTTGTGACTGTTCCTGTCTGTGGCTTCTTTCATGGGACTATTAATTGACTTTAGGGAGTGGCTGCTTTTCACCACAAGAAGTTCCTCGGCATGAAGTGGAGCGGTGGAATTGATTGTTTGCAGTCCTTAAGACTCTGCTACATAGAAGCAGGCTGTTAATTCTTTAACCACCAGTTAGCATGAGTGGGGGCGGCAGGAATTACTGGTTTGATTATTGATCGGGGGCTATGGCTTATACTTAGGATATTTGCGGGAGGAGAAAACTGATGAATGAGTGAGTTAAGGCAGTAAAAGATGGAGTCATGCTGGTTTTTAGGCTGTTGTTTAAAAAAAAAAGACAAAATATAAAGTGGTGAAGAAGAGGATTTGCTTGACTCTTCCTAATTTATAATCTGAGAAGACAATCAGGAATTTTTAGAAGATTTAGGTCTGTCACCCAGCACATGTGGTGCAGCCCTGGAGGAGCCCGGTTGATAGTCCATCACTGCTCCTTAGAAATCCCCTGGGTTTAATAGTATCGCTTATTTATTCCGCAACTATTTATCAGTCAGCTACTATGTATAAAGCACTACTCTGGACAAATGCTAGGATGCAAACGAAATTGTTAGAATTTAAACGATGCTCAGTATAGTTAACATGTTAATTGTATCTTATTGAATTTAAATTTTTTAAGAATTAATAACCTCATGTTGTTAAATGAAAACTTTCAGAACAATAGTAGGGTTTAATACAATCTGGGTAAAAATCAAAAGATAGAACTTTGTATGTGTATGAAACATTTTGGAAGATAGATAAGAAGCTGAGAATAATCAGTTTAATGTAGAAAGTGGTAGTCAATGGCTGCCAGCAACACAAAAAGAGAAACAGCCAGATGTTATGCGCCTCCTAATCGAACTTGAATCTGGTCAAGACCCTTGATCTAGTTAACTATGAAATCACTTGAAATATAGAGAAAAGAAGTTCATGTTAAATGACAAACAGAGATGCAGTCATGAAAATCCAGGCCCTAGGAAACTACAGAAAAATGACTAACTTCTTCATCAAATTAATTGTAAGAGGGAAAAAATGATGGAGCAAAGACCTTGGATGTCAGATGATGTTAAGGAATTAATATTTTTTTTTCTTAGTGTGGTAATGAAATTGAGGCCTAGGATTTCAAAATCTTTATCTTTTAGATAGCTGTATTGAAATATTTTTGACTAGATGCTAGTGCATTGGGAATTTGCTTCAAAATAATCTTGGGGATATGGGAATGGGTCGGATAGAGATGAAACAAGACTGGCCATGACTTGATAATTGATGTTGGATCGTAGGTTTGTAAGGATTCTCTCTGGTTTTGAATAGGTTTGACTTTGGGTTTTGTTTTTTGTTTTTTTTTGAGCAAGATTAGCCCTGAGCTAACATCTGCTGCACATCCTCCTCTTTTGTGCTGAAGAAGATTGGCCTTGAGCTAACATCCGTACCCATCTTCTTCTACTTTATATGTGGGACGCCTGCCACAGCATGGCTTGACAAGCAGTGTATAGGTCTGCACCCGGGATCTGAACCAGCAAACCCCAGGCCGCCAAAGCAGAACGTGCGAACTTAACCGCTGTGCCACCGGGCCGGCCTGTTTGGCATTTTTTTAATAATAAAAGTTTTAAATAATAATCAATTTAGTCTATTTCTCATCCCTCCATATAGATGGGCATCGTGAGGTCCATTATAAGTAACATCCTGAAATAGTCCAACTTGATGTGATCTTAGAAGGATGATGTAGTTTGCTCACACCATTCCCTGAGTTTCCAGGATTCTGGGTTTCCGAGGGGGTAAGGAGGGATGTTCTTGTAGGTGGGGTTTCATGAATCCCACAAATGCGCCTCGATCACAGCAGCTCCTCCTGTATATCTTGGAGTTAACCCATAAGATTTCATTTGGAACAAAAAGGCGTTTTACTGCTTTAAAAAAAGATGTTGGGAAACCACCTCCTAATTTCGTAAACAAGGAAACTGACGCCCAGAGAGGGAAGGTGAGATACCCAGGTTCACACAGTAGGCAACTTGCAGAGCCCCAGACCTCTTGTTGGATATGCCTTGCACCACCCAGTCATGCTACTGGTTATCCTTTCCACCCCATGCCCAGGGTCCCTCTGCAGGTAGATCACCTGCATCCTGGATGCTAGTGCTGCTTTCCCCGAAGTGGAAGCTGGGCTGAAGTCAAGCACCTGCTGTGTGCACCAAGCTCCCGAACTGCTCTCTTACTGCACTCCTGGCCGAGTGCCTGTGCCAGGGAGCCTTGTAGCAGGAGGAAGACATTGAATTTGGGAAATGAACAGTCCCGTCGAGACTCTCCATGAGCTGGACAGCCTGTATTTTGAACACTTAATCATTTTTCATGCTTGTTTCACCTGCTGCTCATCTTCATTTACCTTCGCTAAAACCTAGGAGCCTCAGAGGGACTCGAGATGCCCTGTCCTTCAGAGCCAGGTACATGGGGGACCGTGACTAGAATCCAGGTGTGTAGGACTGTTTCTGTAAATTGAAGGTTTCTCTTCCCCCTTATCCAGATCCACACCTTGGAAAAGCAGGGAACAGGTAAACTGGGAGAATGAGGGACAGTGGCCACGATAGACTGTTGGAGCTTCGAGTCGCTTGTGCATATATCTCTTATGTTAGTGTTAGACCAGTAGCCCTTAAACTTTTGTTATTGCCCCCAAAACTGCAGGATAAAGCTTATTCTCTCAGGAACATTTTGGTAGTGATTTGGTCAGTTTGGGGATGTGAGAGGGTCTGGGGTCGTGGTGGGCCATGTGAGGAGGGGGGTGGTAGTGAATTTGGGTACAGTTTGATTAAACCCCCATAAAAACCTTTGATCTCCCTGAGACCTCACCCCTTTGCCCCCTGCTTACCTCTGTTAAGATCTTTTTTAGTCTCTTAGTTTGAGTCAGAACAAGGCTGTTTAGTTAATTAAGGAGTATACTCAGAACAGGGCTCAGGACTCCACCGTCCACTGGAGGCATAATTAGTCATTTTTTTTTTTTAAGATTTTATTTTTTCCTTTTTCCCCCCAAAACCCCCCTGTACACAGTTGTATATTCTTCGTTGTGGGTCCTTCTAGTTGTGACATGTGGGACACCGCCTCAGCGTGGCTTGATGAGCAGTGCCATGTCTGAGCCCAGGATTTGAACCAATGAAACACTGGGCAGCCTGCAGCGGAGCACGCGAACTTAACCACTCGGCCACGGGGCCAGCCCATAATTGGTAATTTTAATCTTTACTGAGTGCCTGCTGTATGCTCTGACTCTAGGTTACAGGGATGACTGAGACCCAGTACCTACTCAAAGGTGCATAGTCTAATAATTTAATGAAAACGCAGAAGAGCTGAATTTTATTGTCTTCGCTCCTTGCCAGGCATCATGCTAATGTTTACCTGTGTGTGGTCATTTAGTCCATGCAGAAAACCGTGAAGGAGAGCTACCACTGAGAACCTCATTTTACAGATGGGGCACTGAGCTGAGAGAGGTCATGGAGCCTAGTAGTAAGTGCTAGAGGCAGGATTTGACAAAGGCAGCTGTCTCCAGAATGCTCAGTCTCTCCATAGCTTACCACCACGCTCTACTGCCTTCCACTGTGGAGGGGACAGGCTTGTGACAGTATGGTGAACACGGCCACAGAAATATGCATAAACATGGAGATGGTGGAAAAGCAGAGTTGACCCACGCTCATGAGTCAGGAGCAGAGAAGGGAAAATTGGCGAAGGCCTCAGAGAAGAGGTGAAACCTGGGCTGGATTTTGGGGACGAGAGGAGTCTACCGGTCATGCTATGAGTGGAAATTCTGGACCAAAGGAGCAGCCCTTGCAGGAGTCCAGAGGCACAAACAGATGCCTTATTTGGAGAATGGCAGGTGGTTGGTTTGTGCCGGGGTAGAAAATGCAAGTGGGAGAGAGCAATCAATGACATGCTGGAGGTATTCTCAAGGGCAACATCTGTGCTGCTTTCCAATTCAGTAGCCACTGGCCACATGTGGCTACTTTAATTAATACTTTAATTAAAATAAAATAAAATACAGAATTCGGTTCCTAGTCTTCACAGCCCCATGCAGCTAGGGGCTACGATATCAGCAGACATCACAGATGTAGAACATTTACTCCATTGCAGAAAGTTCTGTTGGACAGTGCTGGGCCAAATCATTTCCTTATTTGGCACACACCTGGCAGGCTGCACCTGGTGCTCTGTGTCACCTGCATGTGTCAGATTTCGAAGGGTTTGTTTCATTTTGGGGGAAATAGCATGTGTTGGCTGCCCAGGCCTGCAGTGGAGGGGCAGGCGGATTGTATGTGCAGTTAGAGAAAAAGCAGAGCACGATTTCTCAAAAGAGGAATGTTGGTAACTTTTTTTTTTTCTTGCTGCTCAGATCGATATATGAAAATCCCAGGAAATATGTCATTTTCCCTCTAAGCCAGCAGAGCTACTAGTTTCATTAAAAAGGCCACGGCAAATCTATTTTTAATTTTATTTTTTATTTGAAGAAAGCCCTACTGCTTGCGATTCTAATCTGTAACTGAATAATGGCTGTCATTTTAGAGTTGCAAACAGCCAGTGCAATAGCCTGCATGGAGGGTCCTTTGTCATAAATAGGATTCAGTGCTTTCTATTAGGATAGGGACAAAAACAGGTCAAAGAGCATTTCCTTTTTACGTTGGAGTCCAATGTTCTGACTTTCCAGATGGTGAGGAACCATTTAAAACTATAAAGGGATTTTGATTTAGATAATGGCCACCTTGTTTAATTTTACAAAATTTATGTTTTGGAAAAGGAACTTGGCTTTCTTGAAAGTTCTATAGGCGGTTGATCAATATGTTAGAATGTTACTGGTGACCGAGAGATTCAGTTCGGATGGCTTAAAACACTTTGCTGCTATTTTTAGAGCCCTTGGTGTCAGAAGATTTGTACTTGAGTCCTTCCTGATTTTGTCTCTCAGGACCTGTGTGACTTTGGGCAAGTCACATGGCCTGTAGTGGGTACCTCTTGGTTTTCCGACGCAGCCTTTATTCACGCTGTTCAGTTTTTCTCTGGAAGTCCACCCTTTAGTCCGTGAACTTTGGTGGAGATAATGCTGTTTGTGACTTTAGGGCGAAACATATGACTCAGATTATCCCTTACCACAGTGACTTGGTGGGGGCACATGGCCTAGTCAGAGCCAATGAGATGATGGGACTTTCGCATAGACTGTGGAAAGAGGTATGTTCTTCTCCACTGGCCTGGACCTTGGAGGACG
Organism: Equus quagga; assembly: GCF_021613505.1. Lineage (NCBI taxonomy): Eukaryota > Metazoa > Chordata > Mammalia > Perissodactyla > Equidae > Equus > Equus quagga. The sequence goes on from NC_060285.1 coordinate 14,376,813, forward strand.
TGACTGTGCACGTCCCAGCTGCACCTACCCAGCTGCTGTTCTCTCTCCATGGCTTGGCGTCTGGGAATGAAGTCAATATGGATAAGAGCAGAGCTGAGAAATGGAGAGAGGCCGGCTCATCCATTGGATCTCAATCAAACCTTGCATGAGGGCAGCTCAACCCTTGAACTTTGCAGATTATCAGACACTAAATTCTGTGTTTTGTTGAGACTAGTTAGTTTCTCTTTCGCTTGCAACTGGCAAAGCCCCCTTGCCATCTCCGTGAGACTTGCTTTTACACATTTATAAGAGGAAAAAACGATGAGAATATCTGTCCACTACATAGGAAGGTAATATACAGAAACATTTCCAGAGCAGTAAAACCATGCTCAGATATTAGAGATTTGCAAAGGAAAAAGATGCTAGAATGTTTCAAACCAAACTTTGACTTTTTTCTTGTTAGACAAGGAGCAACAACCTAGTTTCACATATCAAAGCCTGCAGAAGAGATTAGACTCCATTATAACACTCTCAGAATTTTTCCAAAGTGAGTTGGCCTCCAGAATAATTTTAAATGAATATATGTAAAAGCAGTACTTAAGAACGGGGAGTAAAACTGCAAAGGATTCTTTATTTTTAGGACCATTTTTGTTTTTCTGAACTAGATCCTTTTTTTAGTGTATGTGGCCTCTATTAATTTTTCTAGGTTTTTAAGTAGCAGCTGTCCATTTTGGGTATGCCTATTGGGTGCAGTGTTAGCTGTTTTGCATATGATATCATTAAATTGAATAATTTTGGGGCCGGCCCCGTGGCCAAGTGGTTAAGTTCGTGCTCTCCGCTTCGGCGGCTCAGGGTTTCACCAGTTCGAATCCTGGGCGCAGACATGACACTGCTCATCAAGCCATGCTGAGGTGGCATCCCATATGCCACAACTAGAAGGACCCACAACTAAAAATATATGACTATGTACCAGGGGGCTTTGGGGAGAAAAAGGAAAAATAAAATCTTTAAATTGAATAATTTTATATTAAATAAGAAGTAGGATAGAATCCCAAACGTCATCAGTATGGATGGGGGTTTCCCACATATATTTTTCTCTTGGTTTGTATCATCTGTTACCTTCTGCAATTCAGGGGCATTTTAGAGGTGTGTTCTCTAATGATCTGGCCTGTAGATCATTTCATAATGATTTCAGAATCCGTAAGTGACTGGAATGAGCAGAGTTTTATGGCATATGCAGCAGAAAGAGCATGCTAAAGCTTTAAGGTTAGGCAGATCTGGGTTTGAAACCCAGAGCCCACACTCCCTGGGTCTAGGGAAAAAAAGGAAGAATCCTGGTTCCCTAGAGTGGTGGGTGTCTCGTGAAGATTATGCGAGGTGATGTGTGTGAAGATCCCTCCCACCGAGGAGGTAGTCAGTAATCACTTTTCTTATTTTTTTATTCATGTAAATGAGATATTTTAAAGCAGTGAGTCTGGCTCTAGGGAAATTAAGAATTTCATTAGGGAATCAATTCGTCCCTGTAGCATTCATCTTTTAATTTTTTAAGCTACTAAATCTTATTGTTTTGTTTTTGTGATCTGAACAACTTTTGGTAGAATGATGAGAATGTTCTCTGTTTAGGCATGCTCAAATAATTTATTTGTTCAATCATTTATTCATTCATTCCACAAATTATAATGAGGATGTTCTCTGCCAGGTATGAAGGAAACATCTTTTTCCTCTCCTAAGTCATTTCTTGACTTTCTGGTAGGTCTGTGGACTGGGCTGTTTCTGAAGCTGATGTTTAGGTAAAAGTGGAGTTTTCCAGCAAAAATCCCATGGTTGCTCCCTCTCTGGGGATAGATTTTTCTGTCGTGGAAGTGGTCCATCCCTTTCATTTTTCTTTCCCTGATGCAAATAAGAATGTGGAGAGCTGTCATGGGGAAGATGGCCTGGATAGATCCTGCAGAGGCCCCACTGGGGAGACCCAGGAGCTCTGGGGAGAGTCACAGGGAGAAGGTGAGCTCCCTCCGTCAGAACTGCCCGCAGCTGGAGCTGTCCGCCAGCGGGATGGGCTGCTCCAGAAAGCACTTGAGGTCTCCCGCCAGAGGGGTTTGATCAGAGACCGGAAGGAGAGTTTTTAACAAACTTGATTTGAATCCTACTGGTTCTCGGAGTCACTGAAGATTGAGTAGAGGGGATTCCAGCAGCTTTAGTCCCAACGTAGAATGTCAGGAGGACCTTGGTGTTCAGACCATAGGATGAGAGACGGCAATGCGGAGTGGTCCAGAGCAGGGATGGGAGGTGGGGTGGCCCACCCCCGTTTTCGTATAGCCCATGGGCTAAGAATGCCTTTTACATTTTTCCGTGGTCCAAAAAAAATGAATACTATCTCGTGACGTGGAAATTCCATGAAATTAAAATTTCAGTGCCCGTAAATAAAGTTTTGTTGGCACGCAACCACACCCATTCATTTACCATTGTCTGTGGCTGCTTTCTACTACAATGGCAGAGTTGAGTATTTGCAACAGAGACTATACGGTCCCAAGGACTAAAGTGTTTGCTATCTGACCTTCTACATAAAAAGTCTGCTGGTCCCTGTCCTAAAGCTGAGCTTCCTGACTCTTCTTGCCCTGAAGCTTCGTGGAAGTGATAACGTTTGCCCAGCACGCTGGGAGAAGTGGCAGATAACCTTCTGGCCCAGGGCTGAGGGAGCAGAGCCTCAGTATGCCTGAAATCCTCATTCAGGGACCGCTCTGGGAGAAGCTTCAGTCCCACCTGTGGCTGTCTGATGCAGATGCTCTCACCTGGGTCGGCTCTTCTGCAGCTTCCCCGAAGATGCGTCAGGACTCAGATGTTCATAGTCCTCTAAGTAACTGGCTTCCACAAACTTTTTCTTCTTTTCCAGGTTTTTTTTTAAATTGAGATCATAATAGTTTCTAACATTGTGAAATTTCAGTTGCACATTATTATTTGTCCGTCACCATATATATGTGCCCCTTTACCCCTTATGCCCACCCCCACCCCCCTTCCCCTCTGGTAACCACTAATCTGTTCTCTTTGTCCATGTGTTTGTTTATTTCCACATATGAGTGAAATCATATGTTGTTTGTCTTGTTCTGTCTGGCTTATCTCGCTTAACATAATACCCTCAGGGTCCGTCCATGTGGTTGTGAGTGGGATGATTTTATCCTTTTTTATGGCTGAGTTGTATTCCATTGTCTATATATACCACATATTTTTTATCCAATCATCAGTTGATGGGCACTTGGGTTGCCTCCACGTCTTGGCTATTGTGGATAATGCTGCAATGAACATAGGGGTGCATAAGTCTCTTTGTAATGTTGATTTCAAGTTCTTTGGATAAATACCCAGTAGTGGGATAGCTGGGTTGTATGGTATTTTGATTTTTAATTTTTTGAGAAATCTGCATACTCTTTTCCATGGTGGCTGCACCAGTTTGCATTCCCACCAGCAGTGTATGAGGGTTCCCTTTTCTCTACATCCTCTCCAATATTTGTTTTTTTTTGTCTTGGTGATTATAGCCATTCTGACAGGTATAAGGTGATATCTCATTGTAGTTTGGATTTGCGTTTCCCTGAGGATTAGGGATGTTGAACATCTTTTCATATGCCTATTGACCATCTGTATATCTTCTTTGGAAAAATGTCAGTTCATATCCTCTGCCCAATTTTTGATCAGGTTGTTTGTTTTTTTGTTGTTGAGTTGTGTGAGTTCTTTATATATTTTAGAGATTAATCCCTCGTCAGATATGCGATTTGCAAATATTTTCTCCCAGTTGGTGAGTTGTCTTTTCGTTTTGTTCCTGGTTTCCTTTGCCTTGCAGAAGCTCTTTAGTCTGATGTAGTGCCACTTGTTTATTTTTTCTTTTGTTTCCCTTGACCAACTAGGCATGATATTTGAAAAGATTCTTCTAAGACCAATGTCAAAGAGTGTACTGCCTGTATTTTCTTCTAGGAGGTTTATGGTTTCAGGTCTTACCTTCAGGTCTTTAATCCATTTTGACTTAATTTTTGTTTCATAAACCTTTGTACAGCTTACAGATGCTTTTCATTTACACTGCTATCTTTTCCTCTTTGTTCTCATTCTGTAGTCTTGCCTTTCACACTCCATTTGGTCCTGGTCTTCCATTTGAGATAGCCTTTCTTGAAGGTGTTACGGGCAGGTGTAAAAGTGTTTGTTGTGAAGAAATTCATAATGTGGTTGGGGAAACAGGACTTATATATATGGAATACAGGGTATTACAAAGACTCTGTGCCTTTGGCATGTTGTCATGGGATCTGCCACATCCCCAACACGTGCTAAGGGACATGGCCTCGCCCTTGTTGATGGGGCTGTCCTAGGAATCTGTGCTCGTTGGTTTAAGAGTGGGCAGCTGGCGTACTGGCCATGCCAGAGTCTGGGCAGCATCCTTTGTAGCGGCCTAGTATAAGAACCTGTATCCTGATGTGATAATGGTGATGAGTTTTGTGCATCTTTTGAGAATCTAGACTAGAAATATAGAGAGAACCAGCCACTTAGGAGCAGGAGAAGAAGCAGAGAGAGGAAGTCATTCATGTGGTAAATAGTTATGGTGTCCCTCCTATGGATGAGACATTCTTCTGGGGACATGAGGAACCAAGTCCCTGCCTTCTTGGATGTTATATTCTAGGGTAAGGAAATGCAGAAAAATGTTTGTTTGTTTGTTTTTTTAAAAAAGATGAATACTTTGAAGGAAATAATCCAGTTTGATGGTCTAGAGAGTTGGTGGTAGAAGGGAAAGCTTAGGTGGTTAGGGAGGGCCTGCCAATTTGGGGACAGCTGAAGGCTGTGATAAAGCTGCTATGCAAAGACAGGACAGTAGAGAATTCTAGGCCAAGGGAACAGCAAGTGCAAAGGTCCTGAGGTGCAAGCAGAGTTGGCTTGTTCAAAGGACAGAGAAAAGCCTCTGTGGCTGACATGTAGTGGAGGGACATGAGGTTGGAGAAGGCAGGGCCAGATCTTATAGACACACGGAGCAGCTGAATCAGCTCCTGGCAGAGCCCACACTCTCCCATCTGAGGTCCCTCGTGCTGCCTGGAATCTAGCTGCTGGCTCTATATCGCTTGGTTGGACTGCAGTTGCTGTTCTGGGGTTCATGGGAGGGCCCCTCTCCCTTTCTGTCCTCAAAGTGTCGACTGTAAACTGCTATTATCTGAGCTGGTTTCAGTCAGACTCTAATCATAGCCAGCGCTTATCAGGTGCCAGGCCTGTCCTCACCCTCTACATGAATTAACTCATTTTTTCCCAGTGAGGTAGATGATATAATCATCCGCATTTTACACATTGAGAACCTGAGTCACAGAGAGGTTAAGTTATTGGTGTCAAGTCACCAGCTAAGAAGTGGGAGAGCTGAGGTTTGAACCCAGGTGGCTTGATTCTGAAGCTTGAACTCTTCCCTGCCCTTGGCTGCCACTTGATCTAAAGAGCACAACTGAGATACCTCACTGTGGAGCTGGGCATGGAGTGGAACTTGGTGGTGATAGAGGGAACACTGAATTATAGATAGGTGTAGACGGGTCAGATTGATCCTGGCCTGGTGCAGGATTAGCAGAGGTGGTAGGGGTTCATGGTGTGCAAGAAGCAGAAGGTGGACAGAAAGATAAGACAAAGCTTGTACTTGGTCTTGTTGGCCAAGAGGAGCCTTCTGTTTTTCCAGCATGGACTGTAATAGGGAGACTAACACTTGGTTGGCCCCACTGCATGCCAGGCGTTTGTTATTTTACTAACCCTCCCAACAACTCTGTGAGGAGGTGGCCTTGATCCTGAGTTACTGGGGAGACACCATGCATGGAGCGCTAGGGAGTTCTGCCAAGGTCACCTAGCAAGTAGGGCACAGAGCCAAGATGTGAAGTTTTGAGCCATCTGCCTCTATTGTCTTTCCTTCCATCACACCAACACCTCTGTCCAGCCTGCAGGAAGCAAGCTAAACAAGAGGAGTGAGCTAGACCCCACACTAGTCATTGTCAACCTTTCCTGGCTGTGGATCCCTTTGAGAGGCTATTAAAATGTGCCCTAGTCCCCAAAGGTGTTCATTGGCACATGTGTGTGCACACACACGGTTTTGCATGCAAATTGAAGGACTTGACTGATCCCTCCTGTGGGTCCAGAACCCTGTTCCTGGTTTTGCAAAGTCAGGCCGGACCAGGGCTAACACAGTTGGGAGGAGAAGGAATGGAATGATTCCTCACTGCTGGCCTTATCCAGATCTTTCTCTCCAATAAGCAGTGATGTCGTTCACCTAAATAGCATTTCTTGAGCATCTAGTAGGTGTCAGGTCTGGGCCGAGAGCTTACATGCATGATTTCATTTCAATGTCCCTGTAATGCTGTGTTGTGGGTATTACGATTTCCTCTATTTTAAAGATAATAGAGCAAAGCTTAAGTTGGAGGGATTTCTCCGTGCCAGGTGGGCTGCAGAACCTGGATTCTAACTTAGCTCCTAGTTGTACTGACCCTCAAAGTGGTCAGGGCTGCCGTTAGTGCCAGCATGTTCTTAGCATCAGTAAACCAGGGCTTGTATTCATTCCCAGCTCCTCAAATGTCATTGCTCACCTGCCTCTGTGAGGCAGCTCAGATGCACGAGCCTGGGGATGCTATTGAATTTCTGGCTCTGTCTTGAATGCCATCCGATGCATTAATTAATGTGATTGTGACAGCACCTCACCCTCGTGGAGGGTTGTAGAAATGTGAAGTCCTTGCATCCTCTGTTGCAGGTGGCAGTGCAGTTAATCCCTGTTGGGACAGCTCTGAGCCTTCCAGGGGGTTGACAATCATTGGGGGTTTGCATGGACTTGCCTACCATTACAGACCCCAAAGTGCAGAACTGTAAATGAAAAAACACTTAAAGATGCCACATATTACGTAAATGCTTCTCTAGCAGTGAAATATTATGCCAACATAAAACCTTTCTAAACATGTAATAGTAATTTATGCATAAGCCCCAGCTATAAAGTGAAATTCAGCTCCATCCAGTTTTGCAAGAATTTTCCCTGGCGGAGAATGCTAGCTATTGTGTGAATTCTCATCTGGGTGAAGAAAAACAAAATCCATTTCCCTGAGCGTGGTTATTCTTTGAAATAGCTTCGGCCTCAAACTTTAGAGGGAAAAATTCTCCTGCATAGAGAATGTTAACTGTATCATTTCTAGAGCTGTAGCTGTGTTGCTGAGGCATATTAACATGATAGAAACTTCTGTGCATGGCTTCTGACTTGCCCCTGCCTGATTCTTTCATTTACTTAGAGAAGAGGGGAATGAAAGAGCAACGCTTTTTTTCTCCAGCCCTTGTTCTTTGAATATGCACTTTATGGTTTAGCTTTTTTAAAAGAAAACTTTGATTGTTTGGCTTAAATGTTTATAGTAAAAACTATAGACCAGTAGGGGGAAAATTACTCATATTTTCAGCAATCTCCAGTTATTTCTAAATATGGATTTTTATATTTATTTGATGATGGTTATCATTTATCTCCCCCTTTAGTCATAAGCTCCATGAGAGAAGGGACACATCATTTAGGATCCTTAGCCCCTTACAAAGATCGTAGTACACAGTAGATACTCAATAAATGCTTTTGAGTAAGTGTCAAATCCTTAGGAAGTCGTGGAAGGAGCCAGGCTTCATTCTCTTGAATCCCAGCTTTACCATTTAGGGGCTGAGTGGCTCCGGCAGGTCCGCGACTTCCAGTGTTCTCATGGTAAAATGGCAATAATCACGCGTCAAGCTGATCTCACGGGGTGCGTTACTTCGTTAGGACTGCCGTTACAAAGGGCCACAAACTGGGTAGCTTAAAAACCAGAAATTCATTTTCTCACCGTTCTGGAGGCTGGAAGTAGGTCAGGACATCTTCAGCGTTGTTTCTTCCGAGGCCTCTCTCCTCAGCTTGTAGATGGCTGTTTTCTCTTTGCGTCTTCACCTGGTCGTCCCTCTGTGTGTGTCTGTGTCCTCGTCTCTTCTTCTTATAAGGACACCAGGCATAGTGGAGCACCCTAGTGATGTCATTGAACCTTAACGACTTCTTTAAAGACCCTCTCTCCAAATACAGTTGCATTCTCAGGTCCTGGGAGTTAGGGTTCCAACATATGAATTTGCAGGGGGAGGGTGGCGGGGGGGAAAACAATTCGGCTCAGAACACGGGGTTACTGATTTGATTATACTTTGTAATTGGCAAAGTGCTATTCACATGTTTAGATGTTACGGAGGAGCTTAAAGTCTAAGTGAGGAGATAATATAATTAACAATGTAAAAGTCAACTTGTTCTACGGTCTAATAGATTCCGAGCTCCTTGGCGAGAATGGGGCTTTTGGGGTTCTGGAGAAGACCTCATCCCACCCCCACACTGGGACATAGGGGAGTTCTCCGGAATGTGTTTTCCACTTGAAGGTACATGTGTGCTCTGAGACTTACTGAATCAGTGCGGCCTGTGTTTACCCACCTGAGGGCAGAGGCCATGCCTCGGACACTTCATGGTGCCTGCCAGGCCCTGTCTGGCCTGGTCCATCAACAATGGTCTAACAACTGTTAGCAGTTATTGAATGCTTACTGTATGCCAGGCACAGTTCCAGGTGGGCCCCAGTCTGGAGTTTCAGTAAACTCCCCCAAGATCACACAGCATGAGCTGGATTCTGGATTTGAACCCAGTGAGGATGCTCTAGGCTGGGTACTCTTGCTGAGCTATACTGGGTCCAGTGAGGATGCTCTAGGCTGGGTACTCTTGCTGAGCTATACTGGATCCAGTGAGGATCCTCTAGGCTGGGTATTCTTGCTGAGCTGTACTGGATCCAGTGAGGATGCTCTGGGCGGGGTACTCTTGCTGAGCTATACTGGATCCAGTGAAGATGTCCTCCTGGATGCTTAGCCTTACTGGTCTCAGGCCACAGGTTAGTGGGTGCTAAGCCTGGTGGCAGCTGGAAACACCCAGGAGCAAGTCTAGGGTTGCAGCTCACCTGGTTTATGCCCTTTGGGGGGGTCCAACCTGTCCCCAGCTGTCTGCAGTTGACTGAGCTTAAATGCCCTTCCAGAAAGCTTGGAGCTCTGGCTCTGGTTCCTGCCTCACTTGGTCACCAACCTCACTTCTGTTAAGCCTTGAGTTTGCCACGGTCCCTCTGGTTGTGTCTTTGACCTCTGGACGCCCCATCCCTCTCAATTCTTTTCCTGACCTATTTTGTCTCTTAGGTCTTGGTGTGTATTTGGCTTGGGCTTTGCTGTCTAGACTTATGTCTGATCCGTGCATGAGGGTGGAAGATGGCAGTAGGCCCCCAGTGCCTCTAGAGTCAGAGCTCTGGGAGGTGGGGTGTGGGCCCTCAGGGAGTGTGGTCATTATGGTAGGTGCTGGGACTCATGGTGCTCTGGTAGGGAAAGCACAGCATTATGGGACCCCAGGAAAAGGGCCACAGACTCGAGGCTTCCAGGGGCGGTATTTGATTCCAGAATCCAGAAAACTGAATTGGAGTTAGCCAGATGCAAAAAGGAGTAAGGGCCTTCCGGGCAGTGGGAGCTGCAGGAACAGGAGGGTAAGAAACTTTTGAGGTGCGTGAAGGGGGTGTTGTTTGAAATCTCTGCCCACCGGTTCCTGGAAGCCTGGGATCTGGGGAGGTGAGGTGGCTTTCCGGGGCTTATGCCTGGGCCAGGTTGGGAGGGGCTTTGTGTGCAAGCCAAGTGGCTTGAATGTTATCCTCTTTGGGGCCCAAGGCAGTGTGCACATGTGTGCATGTGTGCGCGCGTGTGTGGTACGTGTGCATGTGTTTTGTGAGTCCTCTGCCCTGTAGATTCCACTTTTCCCTGGTGGTGTGCTTGTGCCCAAGAGTGAAAGGGATCTGGGACTTGAATGTGAAGGCTGGGGGCTGGGCATGAAGCCACTAAGAGAAGAGAGAGACATACGTGTGAGTTCTCGTTCAATGATCTTGTTTTAAACTTAAAAATACTTTTCCAACAGCTCATTCCAGGGGGCCGTTGTCAGCCCTGAGCATGCTCCTGTGGACGCCAGGGGCCACTGGCGGCCTCAGGCAGGCATCAGGTCCTGGGGCAGCAACGAGTCAGCTGCTACTGAGCTTCCCGGCCACCCTCAATGCCACTCTCTCCCCACCTCACTCGGCATCTTTTCAGCTCTCCAGACCTGTCTCCCTGTCTTCAGTTGTGTTACTGGAGGAAAGGAAAGGAGAAGCACAGGACCGGTGCTCATATGCATTTGAAGATTGAATACATTTTCACAAAACTCTTCTCTTAATGAAGTTTTTTGTCATTCCTTTGCTCTGTGTGTCCCCAGAATCTCTGCCAACACATGGGCAATATTGTTGTCACCACCATTACAATTGCCACTACTGTGTTCATCAGCACCACCAGCACCAGCATCACCACCAGCACCAGCATCACCACCACCACCACCACCATCATCATCATCATCATCATCATGTCATCCTCTCTGGCCTCTAGAATGATTGTGCTCACCAGCACTTGTTCTTTATGTTTGACATCAATGAATTCATTTAACTCTCCTAACAACCCTGGGAGTGAGTTACTTGTTGCCATCTTCATTTTACCTGTGAGGAAACTGAGGCATGGAGATGTTACATAAGTTGTCCAAGATCAGACGGCTGATAAGTGGCAGAGGTAGAATTCAAAACCAGGCCATCTGGCCCCAGCGTGAACCGTTGCTGCCTCTCACAGAGGAAACATGTCCCTGACAGTGTCTTCCCCGTAAAGGGGAGAGAAGGAAGAGCCGCCCAGCAGGGCAGCCAGCTCCCTCTGCCTCAGCATCTGCATGGTGTTGGGTTCCTCTTCTCCCTAGAGCTCTCCTGAGTTTTAGGTTCTAATCAAGGGTGGTCAGCACTTGCTCACGGAAATTGATTAAGCCGGACAGTCTCTTTCTGTAAACTTCAGAGATGAGGACAGAGTGGCTGTGGGTCTCAGGCCTTGAGAGTTGGAGCAGACACCCTTTGCTTTAATAAATGAGCCAAAAGCGTCATTGGCTCCCAGCCCGAAGGACCTTGTTGACTGATGGGCAAATGGTATGTTACATCTGTCATGGTGGCAGCGTTCCTCCCCTGCCCAAGGCCGTTATCTTCCCAAAGTACCTTTGCTCAGAGTTTCTCCATTTCCTCCCTTCCTGGGCCAGTCTTCTGGAAGCCCTCTAGCAGGGGCCTTGCCTGCCTCAGGCCTTTGCCCTCGGGAAGGTGGTTTCCTCTCAGGAAGTCTGGAAGCTCCTTGGCTCAGGAGGAGTTAAGTCCAGCCAGGCTGCCTCCTGGGAACCTGTCCCCCTGGATCACTGTTGGTTTTAATCTTCATTATCTTGAATGACAATGCTGTCAGCACCCGGGAGGGGTCCTTGAGCAGCCAGATGGTGGCTGGATTTTTCTGCCAGTCATCAGTTTTCATCTGAGTGCAGTGCAGGTGCAGGAGGAGGTGTTTCTGAGTACTCCCACAAACTTCCACTGTTCTAGTAGATTCCTCCAGGAACCCTTACAGGGACTCTTAAGGCTGGGGGGAATTCCAGAGAGGCAAGGTGGTAGATTCATTCATTTAATAAATATTAATTGAGCACCTGCTATGTGGCGGGACCTACACTAGGCACTGGGGATACAGGAATGAGCGAAGCGAAGCTCCTCCTCCGGTGGATCTTATAGTCTAGTGACAAACAAAGAAGTATGGAGCCATGTCAAGCGCAGGAAGCACTGAGAAGGAAAGATAAGGCAGGCTAACAGTTCGGGGGGTCAGAGGGTGACTGGGCCATGTGTGAGGGGTGGGGTGGTGTTTTAAAAGAGATTAGTAGCCTCTTGGAGAAGGTAGCAAGTGATCACAGCACTGAAAGAAGTGGGGAAGCAGGCCATCTGGGTGAGCAGAGAAAAGCATTCTAGAGAAAGGGAACAGCAAGTACAAGAGCCCTGAGTGAGGAGTGTGATTACTAAGGAGGCTCTAGTGGCTGAGCAGAGGATGGGGGAGGGTTACACACCTATTTTACGTGAAGGGAATTCTTTCTTTTCCTTTTGATTTTCCCCGGTGAATTCTCATATACTTTTTAAGTTTGGCCGAATGAATATTTTGAGCCTTATCAATCTGGTTAGCAGTTCCTCTTTTCTTGGGGAGAAGAAGAAAGGGGTTGGCATAAGGTGAGTAAAGTGGCAGATGTGTTTTCTATATTTGGATTGAGTTTAAAAAGGCATTCCACATCCGCAGTGACAGATGTAACTTACCACCTGATTCTGATGCTCCGCGAAGTTTGAGAAGCACGGAGGTGGACAACTGAAGGAGCTTCCATCTCCGTTCAAGTGGAAATGCCAGGACTCAGCTTAAGCAACAGAAGTCTGAAGAAAGGGGATATTTTGAACTCGCTCTGGTCTGTGATCCTTTCCCTTCTGTCTTTCTGTATTGCTTTTATGTAATTTTAATAGCCAATATACATACACACATACATGCACACACACGTGTATATATATATATATATATATATATATATAGGAATTCTTTCATTCCAGCATTATTACATTTTCTTAGTCATTCATTCAGTGATCCTTTACTAAGGATGCCATTGGAGTCAGGCACTACTTTAGGAACTGGGAATTTAGAAGCAAATGTGCTCCTTTTGGAGAAACCCCTGGGATACGAGGTGCTGGCATTGAAGGCACCCTAGAGTTGGCATTGATTTGTTTTAACTGATTCTTGGTGCCTCAGGCCATCCCGTGTCACTTCTCTTGCTTACCTCTTTCATCTGTCTCTTTAGACGGCTCTTTTACCTCTATAGAGAATGGTCCCTCATTGAGAAGATACAAAACCCTTTCTTTCTCAGCCCGGCTTCCTTCTGCATCCTCTGTCATCACCAAGCTTCAAAGAACAGCCTATGCCCAAGGCTTTCACATTCTCAGCTTGGCCGTCAGAATCTCCCTTCCATCTTCAAGCTGCTGTGTGGGCCGTCGGTGACCTGGTTGTCACATCAAAACACCTCTCTTAATGCTCATCCTTCCTGAACTGGGCAGCAGGTTTCAACTCATTGACACCTCCTTCTGCAGAAGCCTCCCTCTCGGCGCTCCCGGAAGATGACTCTCTCGGGATCCGGCTGGCTCTTTGAGCCCTCCCATCCGATCGCCTGCACATCTCCTGCCCTTCAAAGCCAGGTCACCTCCAGGTTCTCTCGCTTCTCAGTTACGGACTCGTCCGTTTTGTGTGTGGATCTGTTTTCCCACCTGTCCTGCTGGCACCTTCAAACTTAGTATATCAAATACAGAATTCTTCATCTTCCCTCCTCCTAACGGTTCGCTTTTTTATGCTCCCTCTTTCAATGAATACCACCTTTGTCCCTTTCTGCCACCTCATTTCTTCCCATACCAAAATCTTAGGAATTCTTCTGGGACTATCTGATATCCATCCTTTTGTTCCATTTCTACTGCTTCTCTCCCTACTTCCCACCCCTCTGCCCCCAGGTCCTCCAGAGAACAGTGGCTCTTTACGTGTTGTCCTCAGACTAGCAGCTTCACGCACCTGGGACCTTATTAGAAATGCATGTTCTTGGGCCCCACCCCAAATCTACAGAATTTGAAACTCTGGAGGTAGAGCCCAGAATCTGTTGTAACAATAGCTGTCCAGAGGATTTCGATGCTCCCTAAAGTCTGAGGACCATGGAGGTGGACAACTGAAGGACTTCCTTCCCAGTCTGCACGACTCATTCCTCTCTGCTCCAGTCAGCTGTGTGCCATGATGCCAGTTATATCTTCTTCAAGAGCAGCTTGGTCAGACCCCTTCTCCTCACACACCTCCTGTGCCTCCTGCGTAGGCCACTATGTGACAGGTCTGAGTTCACACCGTCCGGAGTGAACCCAGGCCAGATCTTGTGCACTTTTCATTTCCCATCTGATGGACTAGCTGAGAAGTTGCTTGCTTTCTAAATTACATCCCTTTGTAGAGATGTGGCTCATTTTATGGAGTAGATATGCCAAAAATTTATACGTAGTAGTTTTTTTTGAGGTGGGGGTGGCGGGCGGAGAGTAACAGGATACTCTTTTCAGTGAACTCGTTTCAACGCCCTGGAAGAAGCCGTGGATTGGAGTGGCTTTCCTTTGCTAGGCGGGATCCTCTGGGGAATCCCAGGCAAATTGATCTTACCCTGGTCTCCTCTTTTCAGGAAGAGGCTGGAATTAGCTGATTTCCAAGCCAGTTTCTAGCTTGGATAGTCTAGGTCTGTGACTCTTAACTGTTTTGAAAGGTTGAATATTACTTGATTTTCTTAAAATTAGGTAACAAGAGAAGTGTAGTAGGCTGAAAAATGTCCTCCAAAAATATCAGGTCTTAATCCCTGAAATCTGGAAGTGTTACTTGACTTGAAAATAGGAAAAGGCTCTTTGCAGATGTGGTTAAGATAAGACTGAAATAAGGAGATAATCCTGGATCGGGGTGAACCCTAAATGCAATCTGGTGTATCCTTGTAAGAGGGAAGCAGAGAGAGATTCTCGATACACAGAAGAGGAGAAGATGATGTGACCTTGGAGGCAGAGATTGGAGTCATGAAGCCACAAGTCAAGGAATGGTGGCAGCCACCGGAAGCTGAAAGAGTCGAGGAACAGATTCTTCCTTAAAGTTCCCAGAGCGAGCACAGGCCTGTGACACCTTAATCTTGGACTTCTTGCCTCCAAAGCTTTGAGAGAGTAAGATTATGTTGTTTTAAGCCACCAAGTTTGGGTTACAACAGACAGGGAATTTGACCACAATTAAAAAAAAAAAAGACGCGGTACAAAAGAAGATAAATGATTGTGTTTGTCTTTGAAATGTATCCTGTATGGCAAGTCTGTCTGTCCTTGGCATCCAGGTTTGTGGATGTGGGGCTGGTGGGTCCTCACCACCGTCCCTCCCCTGCTCTGTTCTGATGATCTGCTAAGCCACCCCGTTCTGCTTTCTAACTCATGAGCGGCAGTTTCTGTCTCGCCTTCCCAGCTGCTTCCTCCCCATCATCATCCTCTCCCACGTCCACACCTGCTGTGTGGTTCTCACTACTTGCAGCTGGGGAGTTTAGCAGCTTCCAGTCTCTGTTGGAGTTGGGCTGGATGGATGATGGGAAAAACCAGGTGGGCTTTGTGCCCCTGTCTCTGTCACCATCCCGTATCTGGAGATTTGATAAATATCTTTCTTCTGAGATGAACAAACTGACCTCTGGAATGTTCCTTTCTGAAGTTTTTCCTTCAGGAGGCACAGTCATTTGGGGTCCCTCCGTATTTCCCAGAGTGAAGGCCAGTGTCCTCTGCAGAGTGGACTTGGAGAATTATCTGGGATGCTTAGTCATTGTCACTCATTTATTGATCAACTACTAGAATCACAAGTTGTAGCCTTTTGAGACTGCTTCCTGGAGACCTAATCCATTTTCCTTGTCTCCCATATAAGAAATCAAAGGCCCCCAGTGTTGTCTCTGGGCTGAGCGATAGTGGATATAACGTTTGACTTAATCCTTGCTGCCCGCCTTCCTTCCCCCTTGCCCACAAAACTGCTAAAATATGTTGGGACAATAGCTGTCATTATTCTCATTTGACAAACAGCTAACATTTGTTGAGGTCATACTATGTGCCAGGCACTGCTCTTAGCCCTTTTCCTATCATTAAGTCATTTCATTCTCAATACAACCCTCCAAGGTAGGTGCTTTTATTAGTTGAAAGTGTTTAGACTTCATTGTTGGTCAAACTTCTAAGTTCTGGGACCGTGATTTACTAGTTTAATGTAAACCTCATGTGTAAAATGGGGATAGCAATGCCTCGGGCCCTCAATAAATGTTTATAGGTGAAAGGGGTAAGTAGAGGAACAGGTAATCATGGCTTCAGAGAAATACATGTAATTAAGAAATATCAGGCAATCAAATGTTAACAAAATCCAGGGGCCGGTGTGTTTAACTTGGGCACGTGACATGAACCCTTTGGTTCTGTCATTTTCTCATCTGTAAAATGAGGGTAATGATGTCTACCTTGTCGGATCATCCTGAGGATTAGGTTGGATAATAAATAAATGAACTACCTGATCCAGTGCGCAGCATAACGGCATGAAGTTGGTGAACACTCAGTAAATGGCTGCAGTTTCTGTTAGCTGTGCTGTACGTCACGGGGCACATGAGGAATGCGTCATCCCTGGGCTGTGGGGTCCTCTAGGGTAACCATAAAGTCTTGTACCAAGATCTACCCTTTAACATGATGGGCAGCGTGAAGTACAGATGACTCAGTTTGAACAAGGATATCTTGACCCCAGAGGGCAGCAGAAAGAGCTCTATTCACCAACCAGCCTGGCCAGAAAATTCCTCACAGTCAAAGGGGAGGCACAATAAGCAGAAGGAGCTATTGGCTGTGTGCAGATGCGTCTGTCCACAGTCCCACTGCGGGCATGAGTCATTGGCTGTGTCCTCAGATGTGAAGGGCAAGGACAGGGAACACACCGTGTCATCGGACCTAACTGGTGGGGTGGGTGGAGCTGGGTTTTAGAAGGATGGCTGTGCCTAATCCCTTTTCCAGTTACAAGTTCCATGTAAACTTGGGCAAGCTGTTGTAACTATTTTTTCCTTTCTGATATCTAGCAAGATGGTTAACTTAGATGAGTGTGTGTTGACCTCTACTCTGTACCAGGCACTATATTAGGTTCTGGGAAGACAGGAGGCAAAGACATGATCTCTGCTTACAGCTCCTGGTAGACTCTATTGCAAGGAAGCTGCAATGACAGGTGCATTCTGGTACCCTGGGCATATTTACACACACAGCTCATAGCCTGTGGGCAGCCAAGGTGTGTGTCATGGTCTCAGTGTAAGCTCACACATTTTTCTCATTGGAAGGCCTCTTGAAAGATGACTCATCAACTTGTTATTCTTTTGTTATATACTGTGTATATTCATCAGGATGGATTAGATTATGCTCTTTATGTGAACAACCCCCAAATCTCTGTGGTTTAAATAAGAAAGATTTATTTCTTACTCATGTGACACATTCATGTGCAGTTGGTATGTGTGTCTGTGGAGGGGGGTGTCCTGCTCCATGTTACTCATACTCTGGAACCCAGGCAGGTTCCACTGCCTGGAATGTCATAGATCACAGTAGCCGGAGCAAGTGGGAACCTGCAGAATCGTGTTCTGGCTCTTAAGGCTTTTGCTCACAGTTCATTGGCCAAAGGTGACCCCAAGGTCGCTGTTCTCTTCCGGGAGCGGAGGAAGATCAGGTCTTCCTGTGACTGGGAGAAGACGAATCAGAGGATTCCTGACAGCCTCAAGGACTTCCGCATTGTTCAGACTGGCTTCATGTTTGAATTCCTAAGATAGAGGATGTAACAAAACAATGCACTTGAAAGAGGAGTTTGAGAAGCTGGCTGGAAACGTGAATGAGAAGTGAGAGTCTGACCTCTAGGAGAAGTGTAAGAAAGCTATCTACTAACCATAAGGTCAAACAGATCCATTGCATAGGGCTGATTGCCCGGACACCCCTGTAGCTCCCAAGGGCACACAGAATGCTGTGGCATCTTAGTAAAATTTAGTGCTACACAGTGCCATTGCCAGGCACCGTGCCAAGGTTGGGGATACATAATTAACTGGGATCATTAAGAAAAATTTAGAATATATTTATTATATTGATTATAAGACCAAGGGAATGTCTTTTCACTTAGTTAAAACTAAGCGTTTTAGCAATAAAAACAGCAAGCCTTTTGTTACCTAAAAAAGTCACTTGAATGGAACCTAGGTAATTAGGGCGCTGCTGTTGATAGTTTCTGTTTCCTTCACGTGCAGTTTGTAAGTGCTTGATCATTTGGGCAGACTTCAGTCTAACGCCCTTGTTTTTATTTTTTTCCTGTTCATCATACTCATGATTGATGAGGATTTCCAGTAATGTATTGAAAATTGAACTACTTTGATGTAAGCATATACGTGCACACACACACACACCTCTGCTAGGAGAAATATGGACTTCTGCAGCAGAAGGTCATCTGCTGGGCTCAGAGAGGGTACATGGCATCATTTTGGAGTAGTCTTGCCTGTCATCTCTGTCTGTTCCCCTTTTCAGCTTGCTCTTCAACATCCTTATGCAAGTGGCTGGGAAGAAAGATTTGTAAATATCTTTGGCTCACTTTCCTGGAGATCTCCACCACCTAATCAGTCAAACACACATTTATCAGACGCGCTTTATATCCCCAAGGCATGGTGGGGAAAGAAAGAGAAGTGTAAGGTATGGCCCCCACTCTCTAGGAGCTTACAATTTGGGGATGGGGAGGTAAACTGGTATTTGCCTGCTATGTGCTAGACAGTATTCCAAGCCTTTTCTGGATATATCATCTCATTTAGCTCTACCATAGCCCTCAGTAGCTGCCGTGGGCTTTTTTCCTACTTTATGATGAAGAGACCAAGACTCAGAAAGAAAGCCAACTTTGACATGCCTTCATAGTAAGTGGCAGCATTTGTGTATGAAGCCGGGGTTCTCTTTTAACTCTAGTCTGCCCTTGCCAGCGTCATCTCCCAGCCAACCTGAAGCTATCAGAGATTCCCAGACTGCAGCAGAATCAGGAGGGCAGAGATTTCTGTTTTCTTCACCATTATATTCCCGAGAGTAAAGGAGAGCCTGGCATAGATACAGTTGTGATTGAGAAAGACTCCTGTCCTCAAGGAGCATACATTCTGGAGTGGTGAGACCGACAATTTATCACATCTGTACAGTGTCAGTTACCATGGACAGCAGCACAGAAGAGGGTGAATCACATGCTGCTCTTGAGGAGCGCTGAAGGTTGTCAACCTGGGTGTGACCTTGTCAGGACAGGGTTTTAGCAGGCATCTCTTGAGCAGCAGCATGGAGAATGACTGGAAGGGGCAAGTATGGAGGTAGCAAGGCCTGTCAGGATGCCGTATGAATGAGAAGGAGCCGAATTCAGACGGTAGCAGTGGGATGGAGAGTAGTGCTTGGTATTAGGAGTGTTGAGTATGGGAGGAGAGAGGGGAGTCTGGGAAGCCTGCACATTCCTGGCCTGGGCAACTAGGTGGGAGGTGGTGGACCAGGAGGAGGACCAGGTTTGGCAGAAAAGATAATCCTTTTTTGGACAGGATGAGAACATTATCTTTGGAGTCAAGCCCTGGTTCTATATTAGCTTTTTGACCTTCGGCAGAATACTTAATGCACCCTGAGCCTTAGATTCCTATAATATGGGAATACTAATTGTACCTACCTCCTAGGGTTATCATAAGGATGAAATTAAATCATGCACATAAGGTACTTAATACATAAGGTTTGATACGTAAATGCTGGCTATTGATAGTTATTAATAACTAATAATAACTAATGATGAACGTGGATAATGTATAGCTTACGGCAGTGGGGGAGTTAATATCTGGTCGCCTCTATTCTCATCTTAAAGAATTGGGGGAAAATGCTATAGGAGAAAATAATAGGAGGAAGAAAAGTTAATCAGATACCTGTTATATCGCCAGGATCTCTGCCAGGTCCTATAGTAGGTGTTTAGCAGAGTTTCATTATTTAATTATTGTTCCCATTCCATTAAATTGGAAGAATGGTGCATTAGTTAGAGCAGGCTGAATAGACCCAGGAATGCGTAATGACTCAAGGTGTTTATTTTTCACTCTCGGAATGAGTATGTTGGGGAGATTGTAGGAGGGGGGGTTGTGTTTGCTCCACACAGTGACTCAGGCTGAGGGAAACTCTGTCATTGTACACATGTGGTTTCCAAAGTCTGGACTCACTGCTGTTCATATCCCACTAGTTAGAACTTAGTCACATGGTCACACCTTACTGCATGGAGGCTGGGAATTGTCTAACTCTGCGCCCAGGGTTTGATGAACAGCTACCACTCCCCACAAATGGCCCAATTTGTAGGTGAAGAAACAGGATTTCTGAGAAAGGAATCAACTTCCTTCAGGTCATATAGCTTATTTATAGGGAAGGCAAAATTCACGTTCAGATCAGCGTTCCCCGCCCTGTGGGAAATGAGGAAGGGTGTTTGGGGTGTGTGTGGGTTACATAAAGTGGATTGAGTGGGATTAAGTAATTAATAAAGTTAATTAAGTAAGTAGTTAATAAAGGAAGGGTATTTGAAGTCAAGACAGTTGAGTCAACTCTTAGATGATGTCCAGGGCCAGGACCTGTGCTAAGGAAGTGTGGATGCAAAGATGGTTGGCATCAGGGAGATTAAGGACTAGGGACTAGGTAATCTAGTGGTGTGGATGAGTAGCCACAGGCTTGCTGGGCTTGCCCTGGATGGCAGTCTAACTGGAAAGGGGAGGAAAACTTCAGATTTGTTAGAGGACAGCAGAGGGATCATACAGAGTTTGTGGCCAGAAGTCCTAAACTTCAAAAAAGTCTTCCAGAGCCTTCATATATGCAGAATAACTTATTTTTTAGTCCTGCCATGTGCATTGTAGGATTTCAGAGCGATGGAGAGCTTTGAGCTCACATACCACTGGGAGGAGATAAAATGAGATGGGGTGATGGGACTGACAGAAATCGGCTGTTGTTGTCAATACCTTCGGATTACACAGACCACAGGGGCCCCTCTGAACTTTGAAGGTGTTTGACATCTGGGATCAGGCTGCTGGTGAAATCAATGAGTGGAGTTCTTTTCAAACTGGTGGTTTTTGAAGTTGCTTTTGAGCATGGGGATTAATCAATCTACCAGTGCATGTTTATTGAGCACGAACCATGTGCCCAGATATTTATGGCCCCAGTTCCTGCGATGGCAATGGGAAATAGGAATGAGGTATCACCCGCAGCCTTAGCCAGAGTCTGGTTGTGGGGAGGATCCTCTTCTGGGGAGGGGTTGAAGGACTGATAAATCATGAGCCACCTGAAGGAGATGGCAATCACAGCACAGAAAGCCCTGCAAGGTGGGATGGCCTGGAATCTCAATCAGTGAGTTCTGTGACCCTTTGACAGGTCAGTGGGCTCACTGGTTCTTGGGTGTCTCATCTGTTTAAAAATCACCCAAAAGCATGAGCAAGGCTTCTTTGCTTTCATTGTTCAGTAATATTTGGTCTGTACCATCCGTTCAGGTCCATGGGGCACAGAAGGGTAGGACACAGAGCCGCTGCCCTCAAGAAGCAGAAGCAACAAGGTGAATGCATGCAGGGGAAAGGCAGGCTTCTACAGGCTGTCGGCAGATGTTTATGAGAACCTCCCTTGTTCAAGGCTCTTCTCCCAGGGCCATGGCAGTAGGTGGCCTGTCAATCTGCCGGCCCTCAAGTCAGTTATAATCTAGTGCAGCCACTCTGAGCTCCCTCCTCCCCTGCCTCCCCTCTCCTCCCTCCCTCTTCTTTATTCATTCAGAAACTATTTATTGAACACCTGCAGTTTATCAGGCTCTGGAGAGACAGCCATGAATGAGTTGACAGTGTCCCTGTCCCCATGGACATTCCTTTTGGAGTGACAGACTATAAACAAGTAAATAAGATGATTTCAGATCTTAATACGTGCCCTGAATGAACTGAAGACAGCAGTGCGGTGGAGAGTGACTTGGCAGGGGGTGGATGGGAAGGTCTCTGCGAGCCTCTCTGAGGGACGGTGGCAAGCTCAGTCCTGAGGAGGCAGGAGGAGCCGCCCCCTGACTCTGGGGGACCAGCATCTGACACAAGGGCTGGGGCTGGACCTGTGGAGACGGGGAACTGGCAGAGGCCACCGTAGGTGAACGTCTCAGAACCCAGGAAGATGTTGTAGGTAGAGCGCTTGGATATTGAGAGACACGGAAGAAAGGTTAGACCTCTTCCTTTCCTAGCACCTGGGGCATGACAGGTGCTCAGTCATCATTTGTGCGTGAGTGAGTGCCCCCAAAGACACCACCTGTTTGAACCCCTTCCTTGCCTAGCTGACTCTTCCAGCCTTTTTTTCTAGATCCTTCAAAGGCAAAACTTTTTACTAAAAGACTTTCCCCCACTTTTTGCATTAAAATGCTCTGGTTAGGGGCTGGCCCAGTGGCATAGGGGTTAAGTTTGTGCACTCTGCTTTGGCGGCCCAGGCTTTGCCGGTTTGGATCCAGGGTGCGGACCTACACACCGCTCATCAAGCCATGCTGAGGCGGCATCTCACATACAAAATAGAGGAAGATTGCACAGATGTTAGCTCAGGGCCAGTCTTCCTCACCAAAAAAAAAATATTAACCATAATAATAATAATAATAATAATGCCCTGGTTATATAAGGACCATTAGTCCATCCACAAGGACAAATCTTGTAAACTGGCACTTCTGCCCTGCACCCTACATTGACTGAGCCCCAGATTGGAATCCTGAATCCCTCACTCGCTTGTGTTCCACCTTGAGTAGGAGGGGAAATGCCGTTTATTCAGCTATTAAGAACTGGCCATTGTGTCATTGGGAGATTTTAATACTTGCTCTAGTATGAGGAAGGATAGGAAATCTCCATTTCCATAGGTGAGACAGTCAGGCACAGAGCCGTCCAGGGTCAAATTATTTGTGGAGCTGGAGCCTGGAGCTGGATCCTCTGCTTGTAAAGACTCTTCTTCCAGCCAACGCACCACACTGCCCTTTTCTCCCTTCCTCTCCCCCCTCCCTCCCTCCTTCAGCTTCCCCATCTATCTGTCAAATGAGGATAATGATTTTGTCCTACCTTACCGCTGACCCCCTCGATAATATTGACCTAGCAGGAAGTCGTAAGGCATAACTAATAAAAATGACACAGAAGCATTTTGCCAATAGAAGGTGTGCTACTGCATGCTAATTCACGGGGGAGCCTGTCTATGATGGGAGGGCAGAGTTACAAGCAGCTCTGTAACCAGCGAGATTCTTCCTGCCCCCCCGTTCGGCTAGGAAGCTGTGTCCAGCTCCAGCAGCTCTGCCCTCTATATTTTTGCTCTCTTACCCTTCTGTGATCTCTCTGTACTTCGATTTCAGTACAGAAGTACTTTAAACGGGAGTGTGTTTGTGCACACACATGGCTTCCAAGCAGAGGTATCAGCACCTGCAAAGGCCTGTAGTGGGAGTGCACTGGCAAAGGGCTGAGGGGGGAGACAAGGCTGTGGGCAGGCACCAGGTGGTGAAGACACTTGTGTACCTGGCCAAGGAGAAACTAGTGGAAATGACTGAGCCTCCAATGTGTATATTTGACACTATATATGTGTGTGTATACAAACACATTTATACATACATACATGCATGTGTGTATATACATATGTTGTGTGTATGTGTGTAGACACACCCCATACGTGTCGTTCACCCAGTGACTTAGCTTTAGGAACACATTGTGGTGGGTGTGGTCCAGTTGAGGAGAATGACTTGAGTGATAGAGATGCTTAGAGAAGGGTGACAGTCCATCACACTAGCCTCTTCCGGAGAGCATTCTGGAATCTGAGATGATTGAGTGAAAGTGAACACCATGTCATGGAGAGGGTATTAATTTTGGAGGCCAGACCGACTTGACTTAGAATTTTGACCTCCAACATATCTATCTATCTGTCATCTGTTTACCTATCATCCATCTAGCTCTGTATTTATATGTCTTCATGTGTCTGTCTATCCATCTATCAAAGCCAAACTGCCTCTTGAGGATGAAACCAGGCACGAGAATCTGGATGCCGCGGGCGCTGTTCCTGGGTGGGTTTTCGCGCATTCCTTTCCTACACAGGCCACAGGGGGCGCTGCTGAGTCAGTCCTTGAGTTTCCATCGCTTAGACCCTTTCTGGTTGCGAAAACACTGCAGGCATCCGAACCGCAGGCCGTGTCTTTGTGTGCTTGTTTAATGAGAAAATTGAATGCAAAAGAGGAAGAGTTTGGAGATAATTGGACTCAGGAGGGCTGCCTGTGTTTTTGGAGGTGATGAGCAGTTGATCGTTTCATAAGAAGTGCTTATGATGATCTACAGATGGTTCAGCGGCTGAATTCCAAGCTTCTAAAGCGCCTCTCCCTGAGGTTTTCCTCACACGGCGAACCCTCCCGTTCTCTGCAGATGCGTGGGGCTGAACACTCGCCGGGCATCCGCGTTGATGTGAACGCACATGCACCTTCCTGTGACGCCCCTTCTGGGAAAGGCAGCGAAGGAGCTCAGATCCTTGCTGCAGCTCTGTTTGGAAACTTCATTTTTCCTGGCCAGACAGTCTCTTCCCTAAAGTGGCAGACCCGAGTGTGTGAGTCCCTGGGCTGGGATGACAGACAGGTGCCTGCACTTTGCACACGGTTAAGTTCCCAAGAATGGGTCTTGGATGAAAAGAGTCCCTTTTGTTTTTAGTTGTAGAAGCCACTGTCAACAGCCAGTCACCCACGCACTTGTCCTGGAACAGATGAAGACAGCACAGTGCTTTTTGTCTGATGGAAGATTCTCCCGGCATGAGGAAAGGAACATAATTGGAAAATGAGCAATATTCAAAGAGCAATTACTGTGCCTGTTAATGCGGGTTACATGAAGGCTTCCAGTGAATTAATGAAGAGCACTGATTTTGGCGTTCATGTTGAACAGCTGGACAGTTTGATAAGGGAGCAGGCTAGGAGGGCCGAGGGCTTAGCCAGGGTGATAAGGACCAAGGGAAGCTCTCCCCTCGTATAGCCCCTTCCTCAGCTCCCGTCTGGTCTCATTACTGACCTGGGAGAAACTGAATGTGCTCGGCTCTGGGCTGCCAGACTGTGCTTCCTCCGCTAAGGAGAGGAACAAGTTTGGCTAGGCTTTGGGTACCCATCTTCTGTGGACTCTGCTCAAAATGTAGCCAGTGGCAAACCCTTAAATCTCCTCCTTTCCTCGGGATTACAGTGACGTTGGGGGACAGTGTGTCTTGGGGAAAGCAGCATATCCTTTTGAGTATGAAGAGCTGAGTCTGTATCATGGCCCTGTCACTTACCGTCTCTGTGTTCCCTGGACGCATTCTTTAGCTGCAGGGAGCTGCAGTTTCCTCTTCTGTAGAAAAGGCGATCTTACTTACATTGGTCAGCCTTGTGAGGATCAGATGAAATGGTTTACAAGAAATTACAATAACAATTACATTGTTAGTCGTACCAGTCAGGGTTCTCCAGAGGAACAGAACCAGTAGAAGATACAGATATAGATGTATAGAGACAAATATATCTAGATGCTCTATTTAGGGAATTGGCTCCATAATCGTGGGGGCTGGCCAGTCTGAGATCTGTAGGGCTGGCCGGCAGCCTGGAACCTCAGGCAGGAGTTAATGCTGTAGTCTGGAGGCCGAATTTCCCCTTCAATGGGAAATTTCAATTTTTGCTCCTAAGGCCTTCGACTGATGGAATGAGGCCATTAGTGACGGTAATCTCCTTTACTTAAAGTTGACTGATTGTAGCTGTTAACCACATCTACAGAATAACTTCACAGCAACACTGAGACTAGTGTTTGGTTAAATAACTGGAGACCATAGGCTAGCCAAGTTGACACATGAAACTAACCGTCACACTCGTTGGCATTGTTATGGATATGTCAAGAACCAAATACTGCATTTGGCCCTGTTGGGGACTATTGGAAAAGTGTCATTTGCTGGCCCGGCACACCCAGGATATTAACTCTAGGGACAGAGTGTAGTGGGTGAGGTCAGGTTGAAGAGAATGACTTGAGTGATAGTGCTGCCTAGAGGAAGGTAACAGTCCATCACACCAGCCTTTCCAGGAGAGCATTCTGGAATCCTAGATGACCGGACGAGAGTGACACTGTGTCGCAGAGAGGATATTAATTTTGGAGGTCAGACAGATCTGACTTAGAATCTTGGCCTCAACGTATCTTCCTTCCTGTCCCACATTGTGATAAATAACTTAACCTCAGTGATGCTCTTTTTTATTTTTTCTGCTAAAATGGGGAAAATAATACTTCTCTTTTAGGCTTGTTGTGAGGATGTGGAGTATATCTGGCATGATTTAAACACTCAGTTAATAATTGTTTGCTTCCCTGTATATCTGTTCTGTGCTCATTGAGTCGTTATAATGTGACATTTGTTTAATCTAAAGATTTCCTATAAGGGGTTTGAAGTTGGAAACATTGCAGGGAGTTAGGGAAAGCTGGAATATCCATCAGGATGGGGAAAAGTATGATGTTCATGAGTGCCTGGGCTTCCCGTGTTCACAGTGAAAATGCATTTCACCACGAGACATTTGATGAGCAGAAAAGATGGACCGTCCTGAATGTAGGGCTTTGTCATCTGAGCTGAGAGCCGAGGTCGGACAGAAGTGGAGTGTTGTTTCCCAGTGGTTGTGTCCAGATGGGAATGGTAACACATCACCATTTCTGGAGACGAACAACCACCATACTCAGTCCTGTTTCACAGATCCCCTAGTCTGTTGGGCAGAGGGTATCCTAAATGCTAGATGCACCTATCTTCCACCACGATGTTTGTGTGGGGCTGTTTTGACACCTCTATTTTGTTTCTGGTCCTGGGATACTTCACTGGCAGGGGACGAACAAAAGAATCTATGTGATACTGGTGTATTTCCCTAGCTCGACAACCTTCCATGGGAAAGCTCGTTGCTTCTTAGAATGGCATTTCTTAATACAGTAGATGTGTGTCCCACCAACATTCATGTGTTGAAATCCTAACCCCCAATGTGATGGCATTAGGAGATGGGGCCTTTGGAAGGTAATTATGGTTAAATGAGGTCATGAGGATGGAGCCTCCACGAATGGGATTAGTGCCTTTAGAAGAGTCACGACACATGCTGTCCTCCACATGAGGACATAACGAGGAGTTGCAGTCTACAGCCTAGAAGAGGGCTCTCCCCAGAATCTGACCCGGCCAGCACTCTGACCTCAGGCTTCCAGCCTCCAGAACTGCGAGAAATGAATTTCTGTGGTTTATAAGCCACCCAGTCTACAGTACTTTGTTACAGCAGCCTGAAGTGACAAAGACAACTGCTTAGACCAATGGTAAATGAATAGTCTGTGTTTATATACTAATTTGGTACCTCCTAATGGGAAAAACCAGAAAAGGGAGCAGAGCGGGTCGCGTTAAATATATTTGTATTTTCTCCGTCTTTTTCTTTCTTTGTCTCCTTGGGGTGACTGTGAACTCCTTGAAGGACAGATGGTCTTCTTTTTATCTCTCTGCTTCATTGTCTAGCATGGGGCCTGGCATATTGTCAGGGTGGAGTACGTGTTTGTTGGATGAGCGAACAAGCTGTGAAGGAACTTCTCCATCCCTGTTGTGCTGTTGGCCTGCACAGCTGTTGAGGATTGACTGTGCTTATGGAGTGAAAGACTCCACACAAAGGGAAACTCAGGAATGGACCAGAATCCCAAGGGGAGCATCTCGGAGGGTCTGATAGATGGACGGGACAGCTCGGCGAGCCCTGCGCCATCTGTGCCTCCGACCCAGTGGATCAAAGATGAACGCGTGATTGAGTGAGGTCTTCCAATGACAGCTCCCCCCGGCTGGAAGGTTCTGGTTGGAATCCCAATTTTCCTTAGAGACTTGAATAGTTAGAAATGGCATTGCGGTGTGCAGAGCCGTCGCTTGTCCACATGTCTGGGGGAAGTATTGATTAGGAGAAGACAATCCATGCCAAAAAGAGCCTGGTCCAGAATGAAACTGCCTGTAAAAATTATGGGCAGGTGAGCTGCTCTGTCAGAACCTTAGGACAGAAGAGTAGGGCAGGCACAATTCTCAGTACATTTCAGAGCATGTTGGAGCTTAGCATAGCCTTGACCTTATGGTCCAGCCCTCTGGGGCCTTTCCTCGTGGAGCTGCAGATACTAAGTGCCCTTGAATGGGCAAAGAAATGAGTTTTTAATGTCTATACTTACATATGTTAATTGTTTTCTGCATTTGCCCACCCAGATCAGATCTATCAAAATAATTTCTCAAAGTCTCTTTTAATGACCTCATTTGTCCCCAAGGTTGACATCTCAGAGTCATCCTTAGACACTGTCTCTCTGTCCAATTTTGCCTCTCCTTGTCCCTCTTTCATTTAGCTCATCTAATTGAGCCCTAAGCCCAAGTTAGTCCATTTCCTCCTGATGTCTCTGGTGGCCTCTTGCATCTCCATCTGTCGGTCCTGGGTAGGGCTCCCACCATGCCTGATCTGGACTATCACACTAGCTGCCAGCCCGGTCTCTTGCTTCCCCTGTCTCCCAATCCATCATTCTCATGCTGCCAGAGAGGTTTTTCTAAAGCTCAGAGCAGCTCATAGAGTCCCTGCGTAAGCCTTTTGATTACTCCTCATTGCCTCTAGAAAAAGTGTCAACAATTTACTATGATATATAAGGCTGTGCGCACTTGGTCTCCAGCCTGGCCTTGGGCCGTACGTTTGTGTACCAACTCTCAGCTTCACCACTCTCTAACATATTTTTCCATGTTTCCAAGGTTCTTTTGTAGCTTGGAAAGCTTATAAACTTTTGCTGCCTGTCAGACTCCTACTTATCCTTCAAGACTCAGGTTTTGTTGGTTGAGTTGAATCCCATGCAAACGATTACTAAGGTGGTGCCGGGATTGGCAGGCTTCTGCGGGGTGCATGGCTTTAGCTTAGTGGAAATTCTGTCCAGCTGCAGTGGTGAGCGCCCCACGAGGGGGCCGAGTCTGTTCATGTCTTTACTCGCTCTGCTAAATTGTGTTTTATTAATGTGTGTGATTGTACTGATGCTCGGGCTACCGTGCTAATGACTGATAATTGCCTTAATGAGCTATTTGTGAGAAATACAGTAATACCAGTAGGAATGAAACCAGACTCCACCACAGCTGGTGGCGTAATAACCCTTTGGCTGGCTTCAGGGAGGAGCAGCCTGCAGGATTCAGGCAGTCGGAATAAGGAGGAGCTTTGAGTTACCCACTTTCCTTGAACACCAGATTTACTCATCTTCCACTTGCAAGTTCACCACCGGAATATCATTCAAGAGGCTAACAGATCTCAGTGGCATACAATAATAAGATTTTGCCCCCATACCGTATGCCCATTAGAGGTCGGTCACCTGTGGTTCTCCTCCATGCTCTCTTCACTCTGGGATCCAGGATGGGGAGGCAGCCTTTATCAGGACCATTGCTGGTTGTCATGGCAGAGAGAAAGGCGCTCAGTGGTTCTTAAAGCTTCCTCTCAATCACTTGTATTCTTATCTCATTGGCCAGAGTAAGTCCCGTGGTTGTTCCTGGTTAGAGAAGTTCCCATCTTGATATGCTCAGAGCACGAGAACTGACATTTGTGAACAGCCTGAGGTCCACCATAAGATGATATATAGTGTGTATTCATATGCCTTATACAGTTTGGTTCTGAGAAGTCGATAGAGAGATTTTATTGCCCCCATCTGAGGCTCAGCGAGGATAGTGGTGGAGAACACAGGCTTTGAATTCAGCCAGTCCATGGTTCAAATCCTGACCACCATTTGCCAACTACATGACCTTGTTCAATGGACTTAACCTCCTTCAACCTCAGTTTCTTTACTTGTAACATGAAAACAGCAACACTTATCTTACAGGACTATTAAGGATTAAGTGGACTAATGGATTGAAAAGCATCTCTGATTTTGTCACAGTAAATGTTCTCTCTAATTCCCTTCTCCCCTTACGCTAGATCTCATCGGAGGGAAAGATCCTGTGTCTGTTGTGTGCAGACTATTGTAGTTTATATCTGGGGGATGCACCCCCATGCGACTGCTAAGCTCTTGAAATGTGGCTAGTGTGACTAAGGACTTGAACTTCACATTTTATTTAATCTTATTAATTTAAATTTAAAAACCAAAGCAGTGTAAGATATTTTTCCTTTACACACAAGTTTATTGTTTTGGAAGGACTCCATTTCACTTTAATCATTGAAAATTTAGCATCCAAATTGGGTCGTACTGTAAGTGTAAAATATGTACCTGATTTTGAATAATGAGTATGAAAAAACAGAATGTAAAATATCTCAATTATTTTTACATATTTACATATTTTTCTTATGTAAATATTATGTAATATTTTGGATATATTGGGTTAAATAATATTTATTATTAAAATTTATTTCACCTGTTTGTTTTTCATTTTTTTAATGTGGCTACTAAAAAATTTAAAATTACATATGTGGTTAGCAGTATGTTTCTAGTGGGCCACGCTGGTTTAGAGATAGAGAATGAGGTCCGGGCTTCACTGGGATTTCAATCTGACTGTCCACCTGTCCATTTGTCCATCTGTTCATCCATCCACTCAGTATATTTACTGACAGCCTGTTCTGTGTCAGGTGCTGTGTTAAGCTCTTGGGAATCAGTACTGATTAAAACAGACATGTTCTCTGAGCTCATGGCTTACTGGGGGATCATATGATTGCATACGTACATAAGTATAAACTGTCGTGTGCCGTGTTGGACAGTGCAGGGGGCTAGGAACACATATGACACAGGACCTGATCTTGTTAATACATCAGGTACATGGGTGGGGATAAGGAAGGAGATGGTGAGGTCCAAAATCAGGAGGAGGAGGAGGCTGGGTGAAGGTGGGTCCGGGGTTTGGAGAGCAGTGTCCTAGGCAGAGCGAAGAGTGTGCACCCAGGTCCTGAGGCTGAGGGTCAGCCTCACAGTCACCATGGAACCTCTCTCCATCTCATCCTTTTGAAGAGCACAAACAGTTCATTTTCATGGGAAAGTACAAAGGATGGTCTCCCGACAGGTGTGTGAAACGCTGTATCCTTATGCTGCATCCTCAAAGAAGAATAACTCCGGTGTGTGCTCCACTCTGTGGACCCACCCGTCTCCCTCACTGGATCATAAGCATCCTCAGGGTGGGGGAATTCTGGGTCATGTTTATGTTTGGGATCCCAGAGTTGTACAAAGTGCCTCCCGGTTTGTAAACACTCATCAAAGACTGGTTGATTAAATTTACACATTACTGAAGAAGGCTTCTTGTCTGGATTACCCCCACTTATCCATGTCAAGCATTTTTGTGATGGGAGGAGGGGAGGAGTTGCATATGTCCCCTTACTGACTCCTCCCAGCACTCTGGCAAGGCTTCCTCCTTTTTCCAGATAAGGAGATGGAGGAACTTAAAACGTAAAGACCTGATTATGAAAGCGAATGCTTAATTAAGTCCTTACTGTGTGCTGGTCCCTATTCTCAGCACTTCACATGGATTAACTCATGTAATCCCCAACAGTCCTATGAAGCAGATGCCATGGCTGTCATTCTGATTTTGTAGATGATAAAACTCATCACAGAGAAGCTGAGAAATTAGCCCAGGGTCACACAGCTTGGGAGTGTATGGGCTTGGATTCGTATCCAGGCCAGCTGTCTCCAAGGCTTTGCTGCTAGTGACTTGCTGTAGCCTTACCTGCTGCACCACACTGCCTATCAAGCCGTGTTTCAGGCATATGATTTGAAAGCGCAGGAAAGAAGATTTGAGGTCAGCTCTGAGTCTCATTGTCCCTCTCGGAGCAGGGCAGCCGGCGTCGCTGAGAATCTCCTAAGGACTGAACAGTGCTCTGGGGGCCAGAACTCAAAGATGAGTAAGTTATCTTCCCATTTTCAAGGAGCTTATAGTTGGGGAGATGTCCTATTACAGACAATTTCACCGTAATAATAGAGCCAGGTTCCTGG
The DNA here is from genome assembly GCF_021613505.1 of Equus quagga. NCBI lineage: Eukaryota > Metazoa > Chordata > Mammalia > Perissodactyla > Equidae > Equus > Equus quagga. The sequence goes on from NC_060285.1 coordinate 14,408,227, forward strand.
GAAGTGTTCAAGGAGCTATTTATCCTCTTCCAGGACGCGATTCTGTCAGGAGGTGTTTCTGCTGGGGGTCCTGTAAGCCCTGTGTCTCAACAACATGCCAGGTTCCTTTGTAAGGCTCCAGGCCATCCTGGAGGCTGGAATCAGACTTCCAGCATTCGAACTTGTGTCTCTAGCTGAATTTGCTGCAGCCACGCTTGGTTTGGGTTTCACAGTCACGTCTGGTCCTCCCAACACCTCCAGGGAACCCTGCATGCATCTTCTGTGGCTTCTCTTTCCTTCTCCTTCTGGATGATATGGCCCGTTTACTCATTCATTCATTTATTTAACAAACATTTATTTTTGCCTGTCTTTTTTTTTTTTTTTGGTGGCCAAGGAGTGTTCCCGGAACAGTAAATACAGCGGTGAATAAAACAAGGGCTGTTGTCATAAGCTCAAGTTCTAGTGAGGGGCACTGAAAGAGGTCAGATACTATAAAGGTCACGTTGTATGATTCCATTTCTGTGAAATATCCAGAATAGGCAAATCTATAGAGACAGAAGGTAGACGGGTCCTTACCAGGGCCTGAGGGGGAGAGGGGATGGGGAGACGCTGCCCAGTGGGCAGGGAGTTGAATGTCAGAGTCATGGAGATGTTTGGAACTAGATGGAGATGGTGGTTGTGCAACATTGTGGATGCACTAAATGGTGATGGGTGGATTGTTCATTTTGCAATAGTTAATTTTATGTTGCATTTCACTTTAATAAATTTTTAAAAATAGTAACAAAAAAAGTTCTAGTGAGGGAAGATAGACTTTAAAGACAGACACAGTTCATAGCGATGGTGACAATTTTGGAAATAGAAGAAAAGAAAAGGAAGGGAAATGAGATGTGCTGGGCTAATGACAAGTTGTCATTTTAGATGGGGATGTATTAGGAGATGATTGGGTGAGGCCAAGAATGTCCCGGGAAGCGGGCACAACAAGGCAAAGGGCTGAGTGAGAGCCTGTCCACTGTGTCCTAGGACCAGGCTGAGGGAGGTAAGAATGAGACAGTGCTGCTGGTGGCCCCCAGATGCCTTTGCGCAAATTAAAAAGACACACCCTCCGAGGCACAGCCCGTGAGTGCTGGGCTCACCAGAGGGATGGACTGCGTTCCACCCCTCTCTGTGCGGCCACCTTGTTCAGGGCACACTGTGCTCATCACAACGTACATATGTCACATGGTGGCCCTTCAAAGAGCTGAGGTCAGACAGGGCACATCACAGATGAGGTCTTCACTGAAAGAAGTGGGGAGCCGTTGGAGAGTTCCCAGCACAGGAGAGATGACCTGGCTTGCTTTTCAAAAGGGATCCCTCTGACTACTGTGTCAAGAAGAGACTGAGGACAGGGGCAAAAGTGGGGAGACTGGGTAAAAAACTAGATAGTAGTTCAGGCAACAGATGCTGGTGGCTTGGACCAGAGTTGAAGTGGCAACAGTGGTGGGAAGTAATCAGAATCTGGATGTGTTTTCAAGGTAAGTTCAACTGGGTTGGCAGACACATTGGGTGTGTAGACTAACAGAAAGAAGGGAGTCAATGGTGAATCTGCTTTCTTATTTGAGCAGCTAGAAGAAGGGGGGGCCACTTCTAATTACTCTAATGGGGAGGATCCCAAGAATAACCAGTTTGGGGGAGGATACGGGTAGTTTGGGGTTATTGAATTAGTGGTGCATTTTAGATATCCAAGTGAAGACAGTGGCTGGGAAGTTGCCTATGAGCCTGGGGTTCTAGAATGAGGTTGAGATGGGAGCTATGGCCTGGGAGTTGCTAGCATTTAGGTACCATTTAAGGCCGTGGGCCTGGCTGAGATCCACTAGGAAATGAGTGCCAGTAGTGAAGAGGAGACTGAATTTGGCTACACTCTTCTCCATGCTCTGGAAAAATAAAATCTGGACTGCACTGGGAACATTGGGGGCTGGTTTAGTCATTTTTAAAAACAGATTTTTTTTTTTAAAGCAAAGAGTTGCAGTCTTACTCCTAGGGGAACGTCAAAATAGGTTGCTCAAGGCAGCAAACCACACAGATACGCAGGTGGCTCTCTGCAGTGTTCCACGGGAAGTGGTACCCAGGCCTGTGCATGGGAAATGTTGATTGTACTGAACAGCAGTGAGTGGGGCTGTGGGTCTCGTGCACCCCTCTTTTTCCTAGCAACCAACCAAGAAGTTATCTGGTATTCAAAAGGTGACTAACACATGTTTGAGGAATGAATGGATGGATGGTCCTTGCCCTCTGTGCTTGAAGACCGTGGTAGAAAGATCCAGTTTCCTTATTTTATTGTTCACTCATGGTTTGAACCAAAGAGGCTTGTATATACCTTGGTTATTGGAGATAAAGTCTATCTTCATGAGTTGAAGGGTCACCAAATTTTGCATATGGGGCTCCACGGTGATTCCAAAAGAGTGATTCCAAAAGAGAAATCCCAAGCTGCTGTGAACAAAGGCAGCGTTATTGGAATCAGCGAATGACTTCCCAAGAAGACTAGTGTGGCCAGTATTCATTTGGGTGTGTCCCCTTGTGCTGAAGAGAGTTAGCAGGCCTGACTGCTATCCATAGAAAGGCCTGCTTACAAGGTTGGCCCTTGGCTCACGTCTGAGAACTTGGATTTTGGGAGGGTTTCCAGCATTCGCAAAGCTGGTAAGAGTGGCTCACTGAGCCTAAACTGTTTGTGCAAACATTATAGTCTATGCTTGTCACCTGTTTTCCTTCTGGGAATCTAGAATTTTGGTACATTAGACAAAGGAGGCCTACCTGACTGGTCCCCAGTCAAAACCCTGGTCACTGAACCTCTAAGGGGCTTCCCTAGTAGGACCACATCTCCCATGTGTTGTCACAATTCATTGCTGGATGGATGAAGTGCGTCTGAGGTGACTCCACTGGGAGAGGACTCTCGACACGTGTGCCTGGTTTCCTCCAGACTTCGGCCCGTGCACCTTTCCATGTTGCAGATTTTGCTTGGTGTCCTTGTGCTGTAATAAGTCATAGCCTGGAGTATGTATGAGTATGTGCTGAGTCCTGTGAGTCCTCCTAGAGAGTCATGGAACCTGGCTTGGCCTGGTCTTGGGGACCTCTGACAGCACCCCTCTTTTTGGTTGTTTGCTTTCTTAAACAATCAGTCATATCACCTTACAGACCATTGAATGCCATTAGCATTTACTGTGTCCCAACTATGTACAGGTCACATCTGTAAAATGTCCAAATCTCCAGGCTAGTTTGCCTTTGGAAACCAACTCACTCACCAACTGCTTCCACGAGTGACTTATTCCCAAGCCATTTCCATATACTGGGCACTGTGTGAGCTACAGAGAGGATTGAGACATACACAAATCAAGTCTCAATTTGAGAGTGAACATGTAAGTTCTGTAAAAGCAGAACCTCTAAAACTTTGGGGAAATAAAATGCTCTGCCACTTCCACGATGTAATGGTAGCTTTTATTAAGGAGAGATTTTTGACTGTTGTCTTGGGGGAGTTACAGAAATGACTGTAAGACTCCGGTAGAGTTTGGTGGTTTGGAGAAAGTATATTTTGCTCTTACCTGGTATTCTTTACTCCTGGTTTTCATCAATCTGTCCATCCATCCACCCGTCTTCCTTTCTATCCAGTTATCTGTCTGTCTCCCCACTCACCCGCTCACTCATGCAGCGTTGCCAGGCAAGATATTACTTACTGAGCATCAACTATGTGTCAGGCACTGGGGTACAGAAATGAGCTGAGTAGGGTCCCTATCCTCCTGGGGTAAGGTCTAGGAGGAGGGAGATACTCATGGAAATAAATACTTCCCAGTGGAAAGTGCTGTGCATAAGTCTCTCTAGGATCACACAGGAGCGTGTGCCAGAGTCATGCTGGTAGGGAGAGAGGTAGGGTGACAAGTGAGGTTGTCATCCTGCTGTATGTCCAAGGAGATTATTCAAACAAGGGGACCTGTGCAAGGGGTATCCTCTGTTGCTGCCTCTGTGGCCATTTAAGCAAAGGAGAGAGAGGAAAACTACCTCCTGTGGGAGTTCCCCAAAGGTTAACTGAAAATATTCTTTTCATTTGGCCTAAGGATGACTCAGAGCCATGTTTAGTACACAAGTGGGGACAAAGCCATTCCCAAAGGCAAGTGGCAGTTACCCTCCTTTAACCTGCCAGTAGTAATCCAAGCAAGACACCCAAACTGAGTATTCTGGAACATTCCACAGGGCCTAAGAACTTTTCTCTAAATGATAATGGGGCTGAAGCTCCCTCCCTGATGCCTTCTTTGCCATTCTGAGCCATCTGCAGTGGGAATAAGTGGCTACAGAGTCAGCAGTTGTGAATTGAAGAAGCCAAATTATTGCTTTAATTTTTGGCTTTGCCGGGGGTCAGAATTCCTTTTGTTTCTGATTTACCTTTTGTTTGAGAAACCTGGCCTGATTTCTGTGTTCCGAGCACTCTTTAGTCATCTCTGCCTCAACTAAATCCTTCCTTGACACAGCTGCTTGTTAACCCTGCCTTTATTTCAGAGTTAATTATCAGGCATCACCTCTCAGGACTTTCCTAAGGTCGTCTGAGTGAAAGAAGGTATTATTTTCACGAGTAAGCAAAAAGAATATTGACAGCAGCAAACACTGTGTGTCGGGCACTGTTTAGGTGCTTTATATAGATTAACTCTTCATTCTTAAAATAACTCATGAAATAGGTGCTATAATTACCCTCCCCATTTTACATATGAGGAAACTGAGTCATAGGAGGGCTGAGGAATTTGCTGAAGTGCCTCTACTAATCTTGGATTAAGAAGAAAAAGTAGGCGGCCGGCCTGGTGGCGCAGTGGTTAGGTGCGCACGTTCTGCTTCGGCGGCCCGGGGTTCGCCGGTTCGGATCCCGGGTGTGGACATGGCACCACTCAACGAGCCATGCTGTGGCAGGCGTCCCAAATATAAAGTAGAGGAAGATGGGCATGAATGTGAGCTCAGGGCCAGTCTTCCTCAGCAAAAAGAGGAAGATTGGCAGCAGATGTTAGCTCAGGGCTAATCTTCCTCAAAAAAAAAAAAAAAAAAAAAGTGGGAAACCCAAAGCACAATTGAGAAAACAGAAGTTCTTCCCACCTCAGAGTTTCTTTGACTGCTGTTGGGAGCGTGTGCTCCGCTTGGAAGCGGGGTGGAAAGCTCTCCTGGAGAATTATTTCTGATCAAGGATGTAGGGAGGGTGTCATGGCATCTGCGTTGTCACCTGCATCCTGGACCTAAGGAAGCTGGCCTGGTGCCTGTTTTCCTTTGTCCTTCTTCCCGTGAGAGAGCTTGAGGTGGCAAGGAGCTGACTGGTTACGTCACTCGCTCCAGAGTAGACCTTTGAAAAATGTGTCAAAATCCTGCAGGCAGCATTTGCAGCCACAGTTACCAGTGTGGAATGTTCCTGATGCACAAAGGCCGTGTGTGTGTGTGCGTGCACGTCTGTCTGTCTGTCTGGGTAAAGAATGGAGAAAAGGAAGGAGGTGGTCATCCGTTGAGCACTTCCAGTGGTTGCTCCTTCTTTGGTTCTCCCTTTCAAACCTCAGGAATACCCATAAGGTTCCCTTCTTCATTTTTCAAGAAAACTTTTTAGTATGCAACATACATGTTCATTTTTAAAGATCAATGCAGTTTTTGTATGTAAGACCTATACTCACACTATTTGAGGCGTTGCTGAGTCCTTTACACTTATTGCCTGATATAATTCATGCAGCGCCCCTGCACAGTAGGATTATGGCTCCCATTTTATAGATGGGCACAATAAAATGTGGTTTTGGTGAGGAGGGATGGTTGGGAACTTTTCCGTGGTCACAGTTGTAAATGGCGAAACTGGATGAGACTCAGCTCACTTTGTCTTCAGATGTGGTGTTTTCAGGTTACCGTTCATCTTCAGGACCATTTTATAAATTAAGGAGGATACCAGAACTCAGAGTCACTGGATCAGTTAGGATGTCTTTGGTTGTGAGGCTCAGAATCCCCAAACCAGCTTAAGCAGTTTAGGGACTATACAGGAAATTTCCTGTAATTGAGAATTCCAGAGGTTGAGCTGACTTCAGGTGAGAAAGTGTCTCCTGCAGTTTTCTAGACTGTGTCCTCTTCCACATGCTTCTCCTCCCCCAGCCACCATCGGACCTGCAGTCATCGGAGCATCCGACACATGTCCCGTCCCCCCCGATCAATCCCTGTGGCATGGGGGCTTTGATTACACTGATCGTATAGGTCGGTTGGAACCACCCACAAAAGTTGAGGTGGGAGACTCCTCCCCAAACCCAAACAGCTGGGTAATCTGGGTCCTTTTGGGGAGAGGAAAGAGGAGAAAAGGCCTCTGGGATGCACAAGCCAACATCAGTGTCCAAAGGCCTCAGATGTCACCGCAGCCAGGCGAGGGTGGAGCTGCGGGGGCTCGGTCAGGAGAAGGTGAGGGCAGCTGAGAGGGCGGGAGGCACAGGCTGGCAAGGTCACGGCCTGGCTGGAGCAGCCTCCTCTCCTCCCCTTCTCCATGTGCCTGCTTCTTCCGGATCTACTTGAAATCCAGCCGCCCCCTCATCCAGCCGCCCGCTGTGTTCCTGATGCTCTTCATAGGTTCCCACTTTCATCCTCACCTTTCAAGATGCTTGTAGAAGAACCTAGGTCTTCCTCTGTCACCTTTAAGATAGAAATTTCCCCTCCTCTTCCCCCGTCTCTGTTTCTTCGTATTTTCTCAGGGTCTTCCACGAGAGGGATTTTGCTATTTTCTTTCTGTTAGCTTCTTTTCTTGTGCTCTTCTCTGGCATGATAATTTTACAAGGAAAATGCTGTTCCCAACACCTCTGCTCCTTTGATTTCTTTTTATTATTATTTTTGTGTGTGTCTGTGTGAGGAAGATTGGCCCTGAGTTAACATTCGTTGCCAGTCTTTCTCTTTTTGTATGTGGGATGCCTCCACAGCATGGCTTGATGAGTAGTGTGTAGGTCCATGCCTGGGATCCGAACCTGCGAACCCTGGGCTGCCAAAGCGGAGCACGTGAACTTAATCATCACCCCACTGGGCCGGACGCTGATTTATTATTTTAAAGGTTTCCTTTGCTTTTCTTATTAGAGTTTTGGGTTATGTTGGATGTTTTTCCCACCCCCAAACTCACACAAAGTGTGTTAGAGGTCCCAGCTTCCTCCAAATTCCTCCCTTTCTAATGTTTCAGATTCTTAGCTGTTTGTTTTTTATTCCTCATTGAAACTGACTCAGAAAAGGTGCCAATAGCTTGTTGCATTAAAGATAGTGCAAGCGTTTTTGTATGTATTACCTGTGTAATATTAGAGTGCTTAATATGTTTAAGCCTTATACATATATTAACTTATTTAAACATCACAGAACCCCTATGGGGTAGGTACAACTTTTATCATATTTTACAGATGAAGAAACTGAGGCCCGGAGATGTCAATTGATTGGACAAAGTCACACAGCCTATAAGTGGCAGAGGCAGGATTTGAACCTAGGCAGTCTGGCTCCAGAATCTACACTCTTAATCATTGTGTCTACCATGTTGACACAGACACACACACACACACACACACACATTGATAAACCTCCATATACATGTATCCATTAATGTATATATAGTCGTGATTGCTTCAAGAATCGAATTGGTTACTTCTATGTAAACCTAAATATAAGAAAGTACTAGTAATTACTGTTATGTCTAGGAGTAAATAGAATACTTCATGCATGCTGGGCATTGTGCTAATTGCTTTACTTAAATTCTTCCCCGCTGAGCTTCCAGCAGCCGTACCCCTTGCTCCTACTGTTATCCCACTTTTTAGATGAAAACATTGAGGCTGAGAGCGTAACTCATTTCTATCAGGTGACACAGTTTGCACAGATGGAGCCTGGATTTAACCCTCTTTAGAGATCACTTCTCTTCAAATAGGATCAGAACAATGATAACCCTCCATCCAGTCCTATTCCGTGCTGAGGACTGAGGCACACATTCCTTACATTGTCGCATTTTAACCGTCCTCTGGTATTTTGGTCTCATTTTATACGGATAGTGCTCCCTTCACTCTCAAGATTGTCCCAGTTTGGATGATGGAGTCCATACCTGCTGCCCAGATGGGGAAACTGAGTTTGGAGAGTGTGTGTGACTCGCCCAAGGCCACAGAGCAGTAGGAGGGCAGGCTGGGGTTGAACTCTCTTCTGTCTGCCCACAGAGCCAAGGCTCTCAACATTACCGCCGCCTGGCTCCACCAAGATTTGCTGCCTCTCTCTTTCCTCCTCCTGAGAGGAGTTTGGGCTGAAAAAACTAGGTCTGTGGGCGTAGATGCTCCATGCTTCAGCCAGAGCCCTCAAGGCCCAGCTGGGTCTGCTCATACCTGAGGTCCCAGGGCTTTTGACCCTGCCTCCCTCCCCTCTTCGTGCACGAAACAAAAATCAAATGGGGGCAGCATCGTTTGTAGTCCAGTATCTGGGAAAAGACAGCTGCAGGGTCTCCATCAGTTTTTGCAAATTATTTGCAAATTATATGCACAGACGTGTGGGGCCCAACTGCGTGCTCCATGGACCTGAATGTGGGTCCTGGAAAGCTTGTGGATATGTGAGTTTAGGAGGCTAGGTGTCGCATCAAACATAAACTTATCATCTTCATGCATTCAGCCTTACAATGTCAGAGCCCAGTTTTTGGCTCAGCCTTAATAAACCGCGCTTTCCCTGTAGTTGTAGGGGAGAGAGGCCCTGTGGAAAACTCGGAAACCAAAATATATTCTTTTGCAAAAAGTCAAAAACCAAAACAAAAGCTACCTCTATCAATTTCCATTGTTCTTAGTTCTTCTTTATTTTTAGATCTATTTGCATGAAAGCAGGAGATTCTCACACCACCCCCTTCTTTTATGATGATGACAGAGAGGCCATAAAAGGACAGATTCTTAAGGAAGAAAAGTGGGGGCCTTGACTTATTTAAAAGCAGAGATCTGCGGTGATGAGGAAATGATGCAAACGTGCCTCGGAGATTAGGCGATAAGTTGGAAAAAGTTCTATTTAAGGGAGAAGGATTTTTCCCCATGTTCTTGGGGGAGGCGGGAGGGACTCTGAAAGTGACAGCAGCTAGCCATCTTCTGGAATAAAGCTGTTCTCCTGAGAGAAGTGCGCTCTTCGCTTCTCACACACAGCCTGTGCTGGGTTTCAGGTTTTCGAGTGGGAATTGGGCAGACGAGATTTTAATTTCCTACAGTGGAAGTATAATAAAACTAAGTCCAAATTTAAATAAATGTGGGGGAGCTGTAGGGAGCCCCCGCTCCCTGTTTTGGAGGGTTTTTTTCTGTTCCGTTGTGGGGGGCACTGTGTCTGTCGGGCAGGAGCTGAGCCTTACGTTGTCCTTCTCATTTCAACTTGGAAGTGTCTGGTATCCTCTACCAGATGTGGGGGGTTGGGGGGGTGGCTGGTTCCTTTTCTCCCCCAGCTGTTCTGTGTTTTTAATTCACAGCCCTGTATTGATCCAGGGTGGTGAGAGAGAGAGTGAAATTTAGATTTCCAGAACATGTTTTGCACCTCTTCTTGGAGCACTAATGTGAGTAATAGTGCCCTCCTGAGCGCTTACCTCCCAGACCCTGTAAGAGTGTGTAAACAGCTCATAAATCATCGTGGCATTGCTTGCATAGCTCAACAGGTCTCGGAACTCCCTCCTTTGGCCACACTCAGGGGTCTTTTGTTCTTTTGGTGGAAAGTTCTTCCTGGATGTTAAATAAGCTAGTACTTGGCACAGGCTGGGTGCTCAGTGTTCGTCTCTCCTGCCCTGCGCCCTGGCTCCCTTCTTCCTCTCTTTTGTTCATGGATGGGGTTTTGGGGAAACCACTGGACATAGTGGGAAGGGAAGTCTGTGTTCTCCTGGGGAATTGGAAAATTTGGGGTCAGGAATGGAGAGAGAGAGACTGGCGTGGATGGTGGGGGCAGGGCATTTGGCAACACCTGGATTTCCTGCAAAGGAAAAGTCTTGAAGCTTGTGTTTTTTTGCTTGTGTGCTTGTTTTTCTGTTTTTGAACATGTGACTCAACTAGTCTGGTTTGCAGTGCTCCCTTAGGGCATGGAAGATGCTTCTCCTTCCTCTTGTCCCCCCATATCCTGTCCTCTTCGGAGGGTTCCCCAATTACAGATTTTCCTGGTCCTACCTTTGCCTCCTAACATTTCTGATCCCTGAATGCCTGCAGTCGCATGATGTTCTGTCCTCTGGGGTCAAAATCACACTGGCTTTGGAGCTGATGTGTCCGAGTGTGACCCTTGGTCCTGCGGCTGGCTGGCGGGGGCACCTGAGCCCTTCACTTGGCCTCTGTGGCCTCACATTCCTCAGATGGAAAAGAGGACACAGGATAATAAAGTCTACCCATCAGGGCTCTGTGAGGACCGAGTGAGATAATGTTGTCCACTGTGGCTCCAAGCATGCAGTGGGTGCTTCACAAATAGGACACATAAAGGTTTCCTTTTCCTTTAGGCACAAATAAGACTTACAGTATTTGTCCTAGAAAAATGGTGGTAGTTTTTATTAATGATAGTAGTACTAGTAGTAGGAATGCTAGTAGTACTAATGCAGGGAGCAATAACAGGAGTACTAGTAGTATGAGCGCTGGTAGTAGTAGTTAGAATACTAG